>NC_086098.1:100712222-101015252 GCF_963921235.1 Mobula hypostoma | reverse complement strand
GAAATTCATCATTATCTGCTAGCATTGAAGGTGCTATTTAATAATAAATGCTTTGCCTCAGAAATGCATCCCCTTGAGCTCAGTGAGTTAGACCATAAGACATAGGAGCAGAATTAGGCCATTCAGACCATCGAGTCTGCTCCATTAGAGATCCATTAACTGAATAGAATGAAGTACAACACTTTGATTCTACCACCACTCACCAGTGATGAAGTTCTAGGCGTTGCCAGTTTATTTATTCATTTTTATTGAAATACAGTGTGGAATAGGCCCTTTTGGCCCAGCAACACCCTAGCATAATCATGGGACAATTTACAATGATCAACTAACCTACCAACCAGTATGTCTCTGGACAGTGGGTGAAAACCAGAGCACCGGGGAGAAACCCACACAGTCACGGCAAGAACGTACAAACTCCTTACAGACAGCGGCAGGAATTGAACCCGCGTCACTGGTACTACAAAGCATTGTGCTAAGAACTACACTACCATACTGCTCCTGAAGTTTCTGTAACTTCTCCATTTTGCCTGGCTGCACGCCAGTAGCTTCATCCACTCCGATCTCAGCTCAGCTCAGCGTACCTGCCACATCTTCTGTGACTGGTATAAAATTATCTTGGTTGTCTTCCCATTCTCCACTATGAGTAAAGTTCAGCTCTTTCACTAATTACCTTGCCATCCTATCCAGAAACAAGGTCTTTAGTTCTCTCCTCCTCAACTCACACCTGCTGATGGCACTTCAAAATGTAAAATGCTTTCAAATTACTGCACGGCCTTTCCTCTGATTTAACTGTGAGTTCATCCAGTTGGATACATATTGTTGGAGTGGGCTTATTAATCAAAGTCAAACAAATTTGCTCTAGTATTAAATTATGGAGTTCTTTCCTTCAAATTCTCCCTCTTCTCTTCTCCTTGAAGTTTGTTCATTATGTGCCATGTCGCATGATGTGGGTGATAATGATTTTTCGATGACCATGATTGTTGTTGGCAAATATTCCCAAAGCCGCCTTCTGTGCTGTGTCTTTGCAAGACAGGTGACACCTGCCATTATCAATAGTCTTCAGAAATTGTCTGCCTGGCGTCAATGGTCAAGTGCGATATGCATCGCTTGCTCATACCACGATCCACAGCCTGCTCCCATAGCTTCGTGTGACCCTGATCACAGCAGTTAAGCAGATGCTACACCTTGCTCAAGGGGGACCTGTAGGCTAGTGGAGAGAAGGAACACCTTACACCTCCTTTGGTAGAGACATATCACCACCCCACCTCCCATTCTCTTGAAGACCATCTTTAAAAAGGTATATGATTTCCATTTGGATAATCCTATCTTCATATTTCCTTATTTTCTCTATTTATTCTTTTGAATGTCTTGCTATATCTTGCCTTGGATTCTTTTGGTATTAATGGTACAATATTTAACTAAAACCTTATTTTAAATCCCAGTGTGCTTCTTCGAATAAACTTAGAGCATTAACAAAAATGTCTTTGGAACTCTCATGACTAATGAACCAGTTGGCTTGAGCCTAATGTAAATTCCACACTGACTATTTAATTAGAAAATGTTATATATGTATGTCAGTTGTTTATCTCTGAGCAAAGGTGAAATAGTGACTTTAGTCACACATTTATGGTCCCCAAATGATGAGAATTTCAATTTGGTGTATTCAGCCAAATTAGTATTTTCAAAAATGATATTATTAGTTTGCAATTTAAGTGAGTGAAATTGTTTACTTTCTGCCACACCTCTAAACTAAACATGGAGGGAGCATTGTCTGATTGACAGGAAGCAAAGAGAGGGAATAAAGGGTGCCTTTTCTGATTGTCTGCCAGTGACTAGTGGTGTTCCACGTTGGGACCGCTTCTTTTTACATTATATGTCAATGATTTGGATGATGGAATTGATGGATTTTTGGCCAAGTTTGCAGATGATACAAAGATAGGTGGAGGCACAGATGGTTTTGAGGAAGGAGAGAGGCTATAGAAGGACGTAGAAAGATTAGGAGAATGGGCAAGGAAATGGCAGTCAGAATCCAGTGAAGGGAAGTGTACGGTCATGCACTTTGGTAGAGGAAATAAAAGGGTAGACAATTTTTTAAATGGAGGTAAAATTCAGAAGTCTGAGGTCCAAAGGGACTTGGGAGTCCTTGTGCAGGATTCCATAAAGGTTAACTTTCAGGTTGAGTCTGGAATGAGAAAGGCAAATGCAAAGTTAACATTTATTCCAAGAGGACTAGAACATAAAAGCAAGGATGTAATGTTGAGGCTTAATAAAACACTGGTGAAGTCTCACTTGGAGTATTGTGAGCAGTTTTTGGCCCCTTATCTAAGAAAGGATGTGCTGACATTGGAGAAAGTTCAAAAGAGGTTCACAAAAACGATTCCAGGATTTAAAGGCTTCTCATATAAGGAGTGTTTGAAGGCTCTGGGCCTATATTCACTAGAATTCAAAATAATGAGGGGTGACCTCATTGTAACTTATTGAATGGTGAAACACCTAGATAGAGTGATGTGGGGAGAATGTTTCTTATGGTGGGAGAGTCTAAGACCAGCGGACACAGTCTCAGAATAGAGGGGCATCCCTTTAGAATGAAGATGAGGAGGAATTTCTTCAGCCAGAGAGTGGTGAATCTGTGGAATTTGTTGCCACAAGCAGCTGTGGAGGCCAAGTCTTTGGGTATACTTAAGGCAGAGGTCAATAGATTCATGATTAGTCAGGGTATGAAACAATGTGGGGAGAAGACAGGATACTGTGGCTGAAAGGGAATATGGATCAGCCATGAAGAAATGGCAGAGCAGAGTCAATGGGCCAAATGGCCTAATTCTGCTCCTATGTCTTATTGTGTTTTGTTCTAAACAACAAAGTTCATAGTGATGAAAGGCCAAATGGATTAAGAACTGGCTTTTGTGGTGATCAATAGAGCATAATGGGAAATACACAAACAATAGAAATGGCCATATATCACCCCTATATGAATCTTGCCAATTCCAGTAGCTGTGTGTTTGATTTTATTGCAGTGTGCCATTTATTAATAGTCTCTGCAGAACTGCCACCATGTAAAATGATCCCCATGGTTTCGCCATTTATTTTCCTCAAATTGAATCTTCATTTGGTATACACATTGCATTGTGACTGAAATCCATATTAAATTCATTTTGCTGGCCGGACCTTCTGTTTTCCTTGTTAGCATAGCTACTGCAGCTGGTATTCCTGTATATAAAACAGAGAATGCTGAAAACTCACAGCCTGTCAGGCAAAATCTGTGCAGACAGAAAGAAGTTGAAGGTCCTTCATCAGACCTGTTATGAGACAGAAGCAAATTAGATTTACTCTAAGTTTAAGTGGGTGGAAACTGCAAAGGAAGATCTGTTGAAAACAAGGGTTGGTGAGGTGTAAAGTAAGGCCCAGAAGAATCAGAACATTGAACTTGGTACAGTACAGCACAGTATGGCCTTTCAATCTACAATATTGTGCTAATCCATATAAACATCTTTCATGATCAATATATACTTTCCGTCCTACATAGCCTCTAACCCTCCATTATTCTTTCATCCATGGAGGGTTATGACCTATATCAGAAGGTTATTCTATCTTTAGTCTGTTGGGCAAGAGAGGAGATAAGAGCCAAGGTGCAGGATATAGATGAAAGGTGTCCAAATCTCTGTCCTCCGTGGTTGAGGGGAAACCACAGTCCACGACGAAAGAAGACATCTCATAAACAATAGTATGGAAAGTATCTCTCCATTAGCACAACCGTACATTCTGGCGAAGACCTATAGTGGTGCATTTACCAAATTTTTTACTCTTTTTTTCTGTATTCTTAATTACTAAATGCCCCCTTGAACTCATTAACTGGACAGCTACAAAAATGTATTTGCACTGACACCAATTTTTCTGTTTTACTTCAAATTCTCAACATCTGCAGTTTTATTTTTGCTTTTGTTAGTATTCACAGGTAATGTCCTAATCCAAGTGCCTTCTAAAATGGGTCCTCACAGGAACCATGAAGTGAGGACATCTCTCTTGCTCACAAAACTGTGAACAAACAAAATGTATCAATGAAGTGGCACATTTCAGAACTATGTGACATTGATATAATCAGCAAGATTAGCATTTGCAAAGATGAACATCATGCTATTATTGTAAAACTGAAGGCTGTGCAAAACAAGATTGTGCATTGAGGGATTACTTGTTCAGTACCTACATATTACTAATCTAAGCATTGGTCAAATCTGTCAGCTCTGAAGAAATGATAGGATGGAGATTTATTGTCACATTGTAAATTCATTGCAGTAAGAGGAGACTAATTTCCCCCTCTTTATTGCAAACTCTTCTCGATTAATTTTCCTACACAGCTGTTCTGCTGAAGGCATTTGCTTATGCTGAGGTCCTGTACTCGCCAGTTAACAGACTCTCTCCAGTACCTTACCAAAGCTCCTAATGTTCAAATAATAATTAAAGCCAGAATATGCTGGAACCACTCAGAAGGCATCTGTGGAAGGAAAAACAGTTAAAGTCTCAGGCCTGACACATCATTAGAATGTAAAGAGGAAGAAAACAAGTTAGTTTTCAGAGGTAGAGTTGGTGGTGGTGGGGTCTTGGATGCAACAAAGAAAAGATCTCCAGTGGGATGAATGATACAGTTCTTGGCATAGTAATTCAAGGATCAGACTATGCTTTTTTGGCTGACTCACAGAAAATGCTTGAGGAACTAAGTAAGTCAGCCAGCATTTATAGAGAGGAATAAACAGTCAATGTTTTGGGCTGAGACCCTTCACCAGGACTGGATGGTGGAAGAAGGCAGATTAAGAAGTTGGAGGAAGCAACAGAGAACAAGTTGACAGGTGATAGGTGAGACCAGGTGAAGCGGAAGGTGAGTGGGTGGGGGAGTGATAGGTGGAAGAGGTAAAGGTCTGAAGAAGAACAAATCTAATAAGAGAGGACAGTGGAAGAAAGAGAAGGGAGTTATGTGTGTTGCTCAAGATTTCTAACATCAGCAGAAAGGCGATGAGACTTGTCCAGGACAACAGTCTGAAATGACAACAAGTAAAAATGGCCAGTGCTGGTACAATCAGCAGAAAGAAACTGAGTATTGTTTAAAATTGGCTAATTTTAAACACTACAGGAGGCCACAGACTGACAGGACAAAGGAAAAGGAATGGAATTTAAAGCGACAGGCAATGGGAAGCTTAGGGTTACACTTGCAAAATTAATGTAGCTGTTCTGCTTTGTAGAACATCTGTATTCATTTCACAAGGGTAACCCTGGAAGAAGTGACTTCCTTTGTATATCTTGGAAGCATTATGAATATATACGGTGGAATAGATCAGGACGTCAAAGCCAAAATAATCAAGGCCAGCCTAGTTTTTGACATTTTGAACAAAGTGTGTACATCCAGAATCATATCAAGAAAAACCAAACTCAAATGTTAGAACAGTGCTCCAAAATGGCTCTCCAACCTGGGGAACAACAAAGAAGACAATAAAAAAACTGCAGACTTTTATCAACCAGTACCTGAGAAGGATCCTAACTATCAGATGGACTGACAAAGTAACCAAACAGACACTGTGGGAAAACATCAACGGCGGGGGCGGCGTGTTCCTAGAGTGTCTATGAGATGGTTTTTTAGAGCAGCTTGTGGTTGAGCCCACAAGGAGTTCAGAGATTTTGGATTGGGTGTTGTGCAAAGAACCAGAACTGATTAGAAAGCTTAAGGTAAAAGAACCCTTTGGAGCAAGTGATCACAATATGATCAAATTCATCCTGAAATTTGAGAAGGAGAAGCTAAAGTCAATTCAGAAGTCACAGGATTCATACATCCCTAAGAGGAAGAAGTATTCTGAAGGAAAGATGGCACAACTGAGGCTAACAAGGGAAGTCAAAGCCAACATAAAAGCCAAAGAGAGAGCATATAATAGAGCAAAAATTAATGGGAAGTTAGAGGATTGGGAAGCTTTTAAAAACCAACTGCGGGCAACTAAAAATGTCATTCAGAAGGTAAAGATGGAATATGAAAGCAAGCCAGCCAATAATATTAAAGAGGATGCCAAAAGTTTCTTCAGATACATAAAGTGTAAAAGAGCAGTGAGAGTGGATGTTGGACCATTGGAAAATGATGCTGGAGAGGTAGTAATGGGGGACAAAGAAATGACAGTCAGATTGAGGAAGTCAACTAACAACATCATCAGGCGGGCATAAAAATGGAATTCCCATGGAAAGGGAAAAAAGGGATATCCAAAGAACACATGGAGGAGAGATATCAAGGCTGAAATTAGACAATGGTGACACCTCTGATCTTCCGTTGAGAAACTGGCTGAAAACAGATGACAAGGGAGACAGGTGAACTGCTGGAAAATGATGCTGGAAAGGTAGTAATGGGGGACAGGGAAATGGCGGATGAACTGAAGACTTTTGCATCAGTCTTAACGGTGGAAGACACTAGCAGTATGGTGGAATTTCCAGATGTCAGGGATCATGAAGTGTGTGAAGTTACTATTACTGAGGAGAAAGCTCTTGTGAAACTGTAAGGTCTGAAAGTAGATAAGCCACCTGGACATGGTGGTGTACACCCAAAGGTTCTGAAGGAGGTGGCTGAAGAGACTGTGAAGGCATTAGAAATTATCTTTCCTGAATGAGTTGATTCTGGCATGGTTCTGGAGGAATGAGAAATTGCAACTATCACTCCACTCTTCAAGAAGGGAGAGAGGCAGAAGAAAGGAAACTAGGCCAGCTTGTTGGACCTCAGTGGTTTGAAAGATGTTGGAGTCGATTATTAAGGATGAGTTCTCAGGGTACTTGGAGGTGCATGATAAAATAGGCTGTAGTCAGCATGGTTTCCTCAAGGGAAAATCCTGCCTGACAAATTTGTTGGAATTCATTGAAGAAATAACAGCAGGATAGACAAATGAGAATCAGTTGATATTATGTACTTAGATTTTCAGAAGGCCCTTGACAAGGTGCCACACATGAGGCTGCTTAACGAGTTACATGCCCATGGTATTACAGGAAAGATACGAGCATGGATAAAGCAGTGGCTGATTGGCAAGAGGCAAAAAGAATGGGGCTGAGAAAAAAATGGATCAGCCATGATGAAATAGCGGTGCAGATTCAATGGACCAAATGGCCTAATTCTGCTCCTATTCCTTATGGTCTTATGGTCTAATATGTTGCGAAGAGCAGGGGTGACAGGTGTAGTATGGAAAAATTCCATTTCGTGGGAAGTGTTCATGGGGTTGCAAGAGAGGGATTCATGAAGGAAGTAAATACCTTGAAATGCTGAAGGGGGATGTGATGGGAATACTGTATGTGTTTATTCATAAGATGATTCATTGAGGGTAAAGTTTGGTAGAAGGTGAAAGGTTAGAACTGGGGCTCTCTGTTCTTGCTTTGTCTATGTGCAAAGTGACTACGAGCACCTGTGAGGGTAATAGATGAGGAGCAGTCAAGGGTTTTATCTATGGTAAAGGGGGAGCCATTGCTCAGGAAGAAGGTAGTCTCTATAGGTCGCCTCATTGTGAGAGGAAATGCAATTTATGAATACGGAATGAACGCCTGACAGGAGGTAGGGTGAGAAAAAATATCGACAAGATAGCTGTGGGATTTGCAATGGATGTTAGTGCCTTGTCCATTTTCTGAGGTGGAGCTGGGTAGTTCCAGAAAGGGAAAGGAAGATTCATGAATGAACCCTGTGTAGATGAGAGCAGGTGGAGACTGGCGGCAAAGTCATAAAATTTATTTCTGCCTGAGTGCAGGAAGCAGCACAAATGCAGTCAACGTGTTAGTAAGACGGCCCAATTAGATCTTGAAACATTAACTTCTTCTCTTTCTACAGATGCTGCCTCAGCTGCTAATTCTTCCAATTTCTGCTTTTATTTCAGATTTCCAGCATCTGCTGTTTTTAAAGTTATTATTTGCTCTTACTCAAGCCATTTTAAACTTTTTACTCTGTGTATAAGACCAGCTTTATGTCTGTCTGAGGTGAAGTTGGTGATGAGGCTTTCTCTTCAATCAGTTGGCCCTCTTAATGATGATATTTGGTGTAAAATACTAGTATTTTTATTCAAATACAGTACATTAGCAATCTCAGCTCCAAGCTAGCAGCAAGTTTTGTGGTGATGACTCATCTCCTGCCTTTCCACCCTCTGCAAAGCACAGATTAGGAGTGTAATGTAATATTCCCCATTTTCCTAACTGAGTGCAGCAGCAGCAACACTCAAGACGCCTGGCGTAAATTCAGGATGTAGAGAGATTCAAGGGATTAGCTTTATTTGTCACCTGTACATGGAAATACATTGATTGCATCAAGTTAGTGAGGGTTGTGCTGGGCAGCGTGCAAGTGTTTTGCACTCTTCGCAGAAACATATCATGCCCGTAATTCACTAAACTTAATTGTACCTCTTTGGAATGTGGGAGGAAACTGGAACACCCGGAAGAAACCAACACAGTTATGGTGAGAATGTACAAACTCTTTACAGACAGTGACAGGAATCAAACCTCGATCTGACTGCTGGCACTATAAAGTGATAGTGCTTACAGCATTGCCACCGTGCTGCCCCAGTTAGTTGAAGCAGTTGAATTAGCTGATTGCACACCACCGGAAGTGTTCATTCCTTACAATGCCACTGTGTGAGGAATCTACACATCAGTAATGCCTGTGACATGGGCTATCACAAAATAAAGGGGCAACAGATGGATGGGAACTTCACCAGCTCCAGGCTTCCCTCTGAATCACACAGCACCCCTGCCTTGGAAGCATATCTACATCCTTTAATATCACGGGGTCTAAATCCTGGAACTCCCTTCCTAATCAGCACTGTGTCTGCACGTTTGCCAAGAGGTCTGCAATGGTGCGAAAAGGTGGCTCACTCCATGTCCCCAGGAATAATTAGGAACGAATAATAAATGAAGATAATAACAATAGCAGCACATCCTGAACACAAGCTGACATCAATGCTCTCCTGAACGGCATATCTGGTGTTCTCTTAATCAGCCTGCCAGTCTGCACTAATGTTACTTCCTGAACTCATTATATTCAGTAATCTATATCCCTTTTTGGACCTTTTCCAAATCATCACTCATCCCCATGGTTTCTATCCTATTTTGGCTCTCGGTTTAGCAATGCCTCAATTTTAGAACTCCAGGAATATCAGTACAAGGGACTTCAAGGGAGCTCGTCATTTGCTCCTCAAGTCTGTTCAATTAGCGACCCAACCCTGTGGGTCCAGATCAACATTAACTGAAGAGAGTTCCATTTTCTACCACTCTTACAAATGCATAGTTTGTGATTTCAATCCTGAAAATCCTGGCTCAGGTTCTGAATCTGTCCACTGGCTCTAGGACCACTAACCTTTGGGAATGATCATTCTTTCTTGGTCCTCTTGGTGCATGATGAAATAATCATTTTTAAAAAATGCAAAAAGCCACCACAGTTTCTGTGATAAATTACAATATAACATTTGGGGCCTTGACAATTTAAAAATATATTTCTTTGCTCTAAGCCACTAACCCTTCTTAGATCCAGGATGTGAGTTGTTCAGGGCACTCTTGGTGTGCTCTGACCACTTTGTTGCGCCAATAGATTGGACTGCTCAATTTATTTTCAGTTTTAAGAGATGTTGGCACTCCTGGCAAGGTCCAAATTTACTGATACCTTTATGCCCTTGAAAAGGTAATTGTGAGTCCCCTTCTTAACCTGCTGCAGTCTTTCTAGGGAAAAATACTCAAAATGCTGGATTTTAAGATGGAGAACAGATTATGATGAAGGAATAGTAAAATATTTAGTATGCTGTGTGATTTGGAAGGGAACCGTAATGGTGGTAGAATTAGAATTGTTTTATTATTGTCACATGTAATGAGCTGCAGTTAAAGGCTTGTCCTGCATATCGCTCGGACAGATCTGATCATTACACAGCGCACTGAGGTAGTACATGGCAAAATAAAGTGCAACAGTTACAGAAAAAAGTGCAGTGCAGGTAGGAAACAAGATACAAGGTTTTAACGAGGTTTGTGTCGATTGTGAGGTCAATGGTCAATCTTACCATACTAGGGACTCAAGGCCAGCTTCTACCCCACTTTATTAAATTCAATAGTCTTATAAAGAGAGGGAGAAGCTGTCCTGTGGTAGGTACTTTGAGGCCTTCGTATCTTCTGCCTGACCGGCAAGAGGGGAAAAGAAAATTTCCAGAGCGGGTGGGGACTTCAATTATTCTGGCTGCTTCTCTAAGGCAGTAAGAATTATAGGCAGAGTTGATTGAGCAAAGGCAGGTTTTCGTGATGTACTGAGCTGTTTCCAAAACTGTCTGCTGTTTCTTGCAGACAGCGGCAGAACCTCTCACTCAACGTCAGCTAAAGCAAAGAGATTGATTACAGGAGAAGGAAACTGGAGATCCATGAGCTGGTCTTCATCAGGGGATCAGATATGGAGTGGGTCAACAACTTTGAATTCCTCGGCATTATCATGTCAGAGGATCTGTCCTGGGTCCAGCATGTACGTAACTGCCATTGCAAAGAAGGCATGGCAGCACCTCTACTTTCTTAGAAGTTTGTGAGGATTCTGTCTATCATCTAAAACTTCAACAAACTTCTGTAGATGCATGGTGGAGAGTATATTGATGGGTTGCATCATGGCCTAGTATGGAAATAGCAATGCCCTTGAATGAAAAAGTGTACAAAAATAACGCATGCATCCCACCCATCACAGGTAAAGCCCTCCCCACTACTGAGCACATCTACAAGAAGTGTTATTGCATTGAAAACCCTGTCTATCAACAGTGACTCCACCATCCAGTCCATGCTCTCTTCTTACTGCTGCCACTATGAAGGAGGTACAGGAGTCTTAGGTCTCATACCTTCAAGTTCAGTCGCCCTCAACCATCAGGCTGTTGAACCGGAGGGGAGAACTTCACTCAACCCAGCACCAAACTGATTCCACAATCTATGAACTCACTTTCAAAGAGTCTACAACTCAGGTTATCAAGATTTATTTATGTATTTGTTTGTTCGCTTTTGTTTATTTATCAATTAGCCTCCTGAGGAAGTGGAGATGTTGGTGAACTTTCTTGGCCATGGTGTCAAGACCGGGATAAACTATCAGTGATGTTCACTCTTATGATCTTGAAGCTCTGAACCCTCTTGACCTCATCACCATTAATGTAGACAAGAACATACTGTCATTCGTCCCAACCCCTTCCTGCAGGAAATGTCAAATTATTTTGTTTTTTTTCTGACATTGAGGGATAGGTTGTTATCATGACACCATGTTACTAAGCTTTCTATTTCCTTCCTGTACTCTGACTCATTGTATTTGAGATACAGCCTAGCACAGGAGATCACAGGTTTGGGAAGTGCTTTTGATGTAGCCTCCAGCGTATTTTTTAGATGCCATACTCCGCAGACGCAGTCCGCTCGTGGTGAGGAAATTAAGATTTACAATGGTAGATCACATGCCAGACAAGTCAGTAGATATCTCTTGGGCAATGTTGAGCTTGTTGGCATTTCACGTAGAGATGACTACATCTCACAGCTGATATGTCTTATTGATGATGAAAGAGTTTCAGGGTATGAGTCACTAACCACAGGATACCTAGTTCCCTGTATATTTATCTTTTGCCTGCTCTTGTAGCTACAATATTTATGAAACTACTTTGTTCAAAGACCAGTATGAAGCAGTGTTTACAACTTTTTATTTATCCAAAGTGAATCACTTCAGATTAGCATACTTTGAAAACTTATTCACTTAAACTTTTAAGAATAGTTATCATTTAATGCTTCCGTTATCTCCACTTGTCTTGCTACTTTTTTTCTTTTGAAACATGCAGATGCAGCTTTCTATTGTGTCATCTGAGATTTCCAAATACAGTGGCATCATTGAAGTGAAATGGTGATTCTGTTACTCTCTTTACTTTTCCTATCTGGCCTGTTAAGAATTTCCAATGCTTCTATGTTTATTTCAGAGTTAAAGAATTTGTATTTTTCAAATTGTTTCAAAGATTATATTGCTTTATCTCCTTCGCTAAATTTTGATCAAGTGCCCTGTTAACTTTTTATTTAATTCAATGTCAATACATGTGAACCATAAATCATGGTTATGAAACGAAATTAATTTATTTCATTTAATACTAAATGACAAAATTTATTAGTTATTTTCTTACTATTTATTGAGTTCAACCTTTGAACATGAATTCATCATTATGAATCTAGGGAGAACATAGAACCATAGAAACTACAGCACAGAAACAGGCCGTTTGGCCCTTCTTGGCTGTGCTGAACCATTTTCTGCCTAGTCCCGCTGACCTGCACACGGACCATATCCCTCCATACACCTCCCATCCATGTATCTGTCCAATTTATTCTTAAATGTTAAAAAAGAACCCGCATTTACCACCTCGTCTGGCAGCTCATTCCATACTCCCACCACTCTCTGTGTGAAGAAGCCCCCCCTAATGTTCCCTTTAAACTTTTCCCCCCTCACCCTTAACCCATGTCCTCTGGTTTTTTTCTCCCCTTGCCTCAGTGGAAAAAGTCTGCTTGCATTCACTCTATCTATACCCATCATAATTTTATATACCTCTATCAAATCTCCCCTCAATCTTCTACGCTCCAGGGAATAAAGTCCTAACCTATTCAACCTTTCTCTGTAACTGAGTTTCTCAAGTCCCGGCAACATCCTTGTAAACCTTCTCTAAACTCTTTCAACCTTATTTATATCCTTCCTGTAATTTGGTGACTAAAACTGAACACAATACTCCAGATTTGGCCTCACCAATGCCTTATACAACCTCATCATAACATTCCAGCTCTTATACTCAATTCTTCGATTAATAAAGGCCAATGTACCAAAAGCTCTCTTTACGACCCTATCTACCTGTGACGACACTTTTAGGGAATTTTGTATCTGTATTCCCAGATCCCTCTGTTCCACTGCACTCCTCAGTGCCTTACCATTAACCCTGTATGTTCTACATTAGTTTGTCCTTCCGACGTGCAATACCTCACACTTGTCAGTATTAAACTCCATCTGCCATTTTTCAGCCGATTTTTCCAGCTGGTCCAAGTCCACTTTCCTGGTAACCTCCTTGAAAAACTCCAACAGATTGGTCAAACATGACCTACCACGCACAAAGCCATGTTGACTCTCCCTAATAAGCCCCTGTCTATCCAAATGCTTGTAGATTCTGTCTCTTAGTACTCCCTCCAATAACTTACCTACTACTGACGTTAAACTCACCGGCCTATAATTTCCCTGATTACTTTTCGATCCTTTTTTAAACAATGGAACAACTTGAGCCACTCTCCAATCCTCCGGCACTTCACCCGCAGACAGCGACATTTTAAATATTTCTGCCAGGGCCCCCGCAATTTCAACACTAATCTCCTTCAAGGTCTGAGGGAACACCCTGTCAGGTCCCAGGGATTTATCCACTTTAATTTTCCTCAAGACAGCAAGCACCTCCTCCTTTTCAATCTGTACAGTTGCCATGGTCTCACTACTTGATTCTCTCAATTCCATAGATTTCATGCCAGCTTCCTAAGTAAATACAGATGCAAAAACCTATTTAAGATCTCCCCCATTTGTATTGGTTCCGCACAAAGCCGACCACTCTGCTCTTCAAGAGGACCAATTTTATCCCTTACAATCCTTTTGCTCTTAATATACTTGTAAAAACTCTTTGGATTATCCTTCACTTTGACTGCCAAGGCAACCTCATGTCTTCTTTTTGCCCTCCTGATTTCTTTCTTAAGTATTTTCTTACACTTCTTATACTCCTCAAGCACCTGATTTACCCCCTGTTTCCTATACATTTCATACAACTCCCTCTTCTTCTTCATCAGATACATAATAATAATAATAATGATCATTTTCATCATCATCACAAAGCATTATCAAAAATACATAATACAAAATAAATTGAAGATGATAAATGCCTAAAATTCCAAGAGAAACCAGGAACAATCCAACACACTACAAGATCCTGCAGAAGTTTAACTCAATCTGATTACTTACACAGTCTCAATTAAGTGGCAAACATCATTCACCAAAATCTTGCTTTAAAATACAAACTCATGAAAGACACCACACCTTACTATAAATAAAAACTTGATCTAGTTTCGAGTCAGAATCCCACAAATTATGTTACAACTGATCTGTTATTACAGATAGGACAATCCAAAATAACCATCCGGATGTAATAATACAGGGTAAACAAGCAAGAACGACTTAATTACTAGACGCAAACACAAGGAATTCTGCAGATGCTGGAAATTCAAGCAACACACATCAAAGTTGCTGGTGAATGCAGCAGGCCATGCAGCATCTCTAGGAAGAGGTACAGTCGATGTTTTGGGCCGAAACACTTCGTCAGGACTAACTGAAGGAAGAGCTAGTAAGAGATTTGAAAGTAGGAGGGAGAGGGAGAGATCCGAAATGACAGGAGAAGACAGGAGGGAGAGGGATGGAGCATTTTCAAATCTCTTACTAGCTCTTCTTTCAGTTAGTCCTGACGAAGGGTCTCGGCCTGAAACGTTAACTGTACCTCTTCCTAGAGATGCTGCCTGGCCTGCTGTGTTCACCAGCAACTTTAATTACTAGATGTAGCTATTGCAAACACACATAACGTACAGAAATCAATAAGTGTAAAACACTTGAAATATGCTGAAAAAAAGAGGAAATTGACAGACTTTGGAATATAAACAGGGTATACATTGACTCGATATTAGTACCTACAACTGGTGTCATCCCAAAGACACTACAAAATACTATTAAACAATTAGGGCTACACAGCAATATCTATGTAAATCTTTAGAAAGCCACAATACTAAACACTTCTAGAATAGTCCAAAGTTCCTAGCAATTGAGAAATGAGTGTACTTAGGTACGCTTGCACCTCAGGTGTACCAGCTTGAGCTGAGAAAATAATCTTTAATAATAATGATGATGATGATGATGATGATAATATTAATAATAATAACTTTATTTATATACAGTTGAAGTCAGAAGTTTACATACACCTTAGCCAAATACACTTAAACTCAGTTTTTCACAATTCCTGACATTTAATCCTCGAAAACATTTCCTGTCTTAGGTTAGTAAGGATCACTACTTTATTTTAAGAATGTGAAATGTTGGAAGTATAAACACCATGGGACCACGCAGCTGTCATACCGCTCAGGAAGGATACGCATTCTGACTCCTAGGGATGAATGTACTTTGGTGCGAAAAGTGCAAATCAATCCCAGAACAACAGCAAAGGACTTTGTGAAGATGCTGGAGGAAACAGGTAGACAAGTATCTATATCCACAGTAAAACGAGTCCTATATCGACATAACCTGAAAGGCTGCTTAGCAATGAAGAAGCCACTGCTCTAAAACCGCCATAAAAAAGCCAGACTACAGTTTGCAAGTGCACATGGGGACAAAGATCTTACTTTTTGGAGAAATGTCCTCTGATCTGATGAAACAAAAATTGAACTGTTTGGCCATAATGTCCATTGTTACGTTTAGAGGAAAAAGGGTGAGGCTTGCAAGCCGAAGAACACCATCCCAACCGTGAAGTATGGGGGTGGCAGCATCACGTTGTGGGGGTGCTTTGCTGCAGGAGTGACTGGTGCACTTCACAATATAGATGGCATCATGAGGAAGCAAAATTATGTAGATATATTGAAGCAACATCTCAAGACATCAGCCAGGAAGTTTAAGCTCGGTCGCAAATAGGTCTTCCAATGGACAATGACCCCAAGCATATCTCCAAAGTTGTGACAAAATTGCTTAAGGACAACAAAGTCAAGGTATTGGAGTGGCCATCACAAAGCCCTGACCTCAATCCGTTAGAAAATTTGTGGGCAAAATTGAAAAAGCGTATGTGAGCAAGGAGGCCTACAAACCTGACTCAGTTACACCAGTTCTGTCCGGAGGAATGGAACAAAATTCCAGCAACTAACTGTGAGAAGCTTGTGGAAGGCTACCCAAAACATTTGACCCAAGTTAAACAATTTAAAGGCAATGCTACCAAATACTAACGGTGTATGTATTGTAAACTTCTGACCCACTGGGAAAGGGATGAAATAAATAAAAGCTGAAATAAATCATTCTCTCTGCTATTATTCTGACATTTCACTTTCTTAAAATAAAGTAGTGATCCTAACTGACATAAGACAGGGAATATTTTCTAGGATTAAATTTGAGGAATTGTGAAAAACTGAGTCTAAATGTATTTGGCTAAGGTGTATGTAAACTTCTGAATTCAACTGTAGCTCCCTTCTTACATTAAGATGCAGGCTCAAAGTGCTTTACATAGATTGTGAAGATAAATCAATACATTGATAGAAATAAAATCAAATTAAATTAAATCAAATCATGTTTAATTATCATTCAAACCAATTATGGAGACAGTCAAATGAGACAGTGCTCCTCCTGGGTCAAAGTGCATGTACATTCAAAATAGTGAGTGAAAAATAAAACACACATCTTTACATAACAAAAGCACATATATGATGTAAGGTCCTGAGTGACATGCAAATTGATGGTACAGCTCCTGGCAATCAGTTTATCATTCCACGGTCAAAAACTGGAAGGCTGCACTGATGGGAGAGGCCATCCCCCAACTGAAAACGAATGCCTCACTACACCACCTCCGGCGCCACTCACCTGGACTGCAGCAGCAGGTAAGCCTGCAGTTTGAGGCCGAGTCCTCACTAAAACTGAGGCCATCTGCTGCCTCTTTGCCTATCTCACAAGGGTTATAGACATACAGCTTCTTACATTGTCAATGTCCAACAGGGTCTTGCGATCGCAAGAGAAACATCCAACACAGTCACTCATGGTTACACGGCATGCTGCTTTCACGCACCAACTCTAATGCCTTCGATTAGCAGGCAGTAGCACAGTCTGCACCCAGGTCAGCTCCTCCAAACCCTCTCCAGCCCATCCACCAACTTCTCCTTCTCCAACCTGACCGCCGGATTATCCTTCTCCAACCCGACTGGCGGATTATCCTTCTCCAACCCCACTGGCCGGATTATCCTTCTCCAACCTGACAGGCCAGATTATCCTTCTTCAACCCAACTGGCTGGATTATCCTTTTCCAATCTGACTGCCAGATTCTCCTTCTCCAATCCCACTGGCCAGATTATCCTTCTCCAACCCGACTGCCGGATTCTCCTTCTCCAACCCGACTGCCGGATTCTCCTTCTCCAACACAACTGCCATGTTCTACTTCTCTGTCCCAAACACCAGCTTCTCCTTCTCCAGCCTGATCGCCAACTTTTCCTTCTATGGTCCAACTGCCATCCTCTCGTTTTCCGAACTATCTGCCAGCTCCTTTGATACCATGACCAGCTGTTCCGAACATCGAGCTGATCACTGATTCGGTAGACCTGCTCTACCCATAATTCTTGGAGTCCAGAATAGTCTTATGTTCATGAAAAACACATTTTAAAAAGAGAAGTACACCTTTGGTTGTCCTCCAAGAGGCCACTGTATTCGATTGTGCTACTATCATTAAAATTCATGAGACCAACATTTTATACTGTGAAAAAATGTAAATTATATGTGTAATCAGTAAATACAAGAAAATCTGCAGGTGCTGGAAATCCAAAGCAAAACATACAAAATGCTGGAGGAACTCGGCAGGACAGGCAGCACCTATGGAAATTAATAAACAGTCAATGTTTTGTGCTGATGAAGGATCTTGGCCCAAAATGTTAGCTGTTTATTCATTTCTATATAAGCTGCCCGACCTGCTGAGTTCCTCCAGCATTTTGTGCAGTAAATGTAATCAAGATCAATAGAAACATAGAAACATAGAAAATAGGAGCAGGAGTAGGCCATTCGGCCCTTCGAGCCTGCACTGCCATTCAGTATGATCATGGCTGATCATCCAACTCAGAACCCTGTACCAGCCTTCCCTCCATACCCCCTGATCCCTTTAGCCACAAGGGCCGTATCTAACTCCCTCTTAAATATAGCCAATGAACTGGCCTCAACTGTTTCCTGTGGCAGAGAATTCCACAGATTCACCACTCTCTGTGTGAAGAAGTTTTTCCTAATCTCGGTCCTAAAAGGCTTCCCCTTTATCCTCAAACTGTGACCCCTCGTTCTGGACTTCCCTAACATCGGTAACAATCTTCCTGCATCTAGCCTGTCCAATCCCTTTAGGATTTTATACGTTTCAATCAGATCCCCCCTCAATCTTCTAAATTCCCAACGAGTATAAGCCTAGTTCATCCCGTCTTTCATCATATGAAAGTCCTGCCATCTCAGGAATCAATCTGGTGAACCTTCTTTGTACTCCCTCTATGGCAAGGATGTCTTTCCTCAGATTAGGGGACCAAAACTGCACACAATACTCCAGGTGTGGTCTCACCAAGGCCTTGTACAACTGCAGTAGTACCTCCCTGCTCCTGTACTCGAATCCTCTCGCTATAAATGCCAGCATACCATTCGCCTTTTTCATCGCCTGTTGTACCTACATGCCCACTTTCAATGACTGGTGTATAATGACACCCAGGTCTTGTTTCACCTCTCCTTTTCCTAATCGGCCACCATTCAGATAATAATCTGTTTTCCTGTTTTCGCCACCAAAGTGGATAACTTCACATTTATCCACATTAAATTGCATCTGCCATGAATCTGCCCACTCACCTAACCTATCCAAGTCACCCTGCATCCTCTTAGCATCCTCCTCACAGCTAACACTGCCGCCCAGCTTCGTGTCATCCGCAAACTTGGAGATGCTGCATTTAATTCCCTCATCCAAGTCCTTAATATATATTGTAAACAACTGGGGTCCCAGCACTGAGCCTTGCGGTACCCCACCAGTCACTGCCTGCCATTCTGAAAAGGTCCCGTTTATTCCCACTCTTTGCTTCCTGTCTGCCAACCAATTCTTTATCCACATCAATACCTTACCCCCAATACCGTGTGCTTTAAGTTTGCACACTAATCTCCTGTGTGGGACCTTGTCAAAAGCCTTTTGAAAATCCAAATATACCACATCCACTGATTCTCCCCTATCCACTCTACTAGTTACATCCTCAAAAAATTCTATGAGATTCGTCAGACATGATTTTCCTTTCACTAATCCATGCTGACTTTGTCCGATGATTTCACCACTTTCCAAATGTGCTGTTATCACATCTTTGATAACTGACTCTGGCAGTTTCCCCACCACTGATGTTAGGCTAATCGGTCTATAATTCCCTGGTTTCTCTCTCCCTCATTTCTTAAAAAATGGGGTTAAATTAGCCACCCTCCAATCCTCAGGAACTAATCCAGAATCTAAAGAGTTTTGAAAAATTATCACTAATGCATCCACTATTTCTTGGGCTACTTCCTTAAGCACTCTGGGATGCAGACCATCTGGCCCTGGGGATTTATCTGCCTTTAATCCCTTCAATTTACCTAACACCACTTCCCTACTAACATGTATTTCCCTCAGTTCCTTCATCTCACTGGACCCTCTGTCCCCTACTATTTCTGGAAGATTATTTATGTCCTCCTTAGTGAAGACAGAACCAAAGTAATTATTCAATTGGTCTGCCATGTCCTTGCTCCCCATAATCAATTCACCTGTTTCTGTCTGTAGGGGACCTACATTTGTCTTAACCAATCTTTTTCTTTTCACATATCTACAAAAGCTTTTACAGTCAGTTTTTATGTTCCCTGCCAGTTTTCTCTGATAATCTTTTTTCCCCTTCCTAATTAAGCCCTTTGTCCTCCTCTGTTGAACTCTGAATTTCTCCCAGTCCTCAGGTGAGCCACTTTTTCTGGCTAATTTGTATGCTTCTTCTTTGGAATTGATACTATCCCTAATTTCCCTTGTCAGCCACTTGTACATAATCCTACAAGTAGACCAAATTTGAAATGTAGGTTTTTAGAAATATTTGAAATTTTCCTCAACACTTGTCTGGTGTGTTTCACTTGGTAGAGTATTCCAGATTTTTCATCCATAAGAGCAAAAGACTGCATCGTCAGTTCTTATGCTAGGAACATTAAGTAAACCAGTACTGATGGATCTAAGATTTTGATTAGGGATGTAAGGGGATAGTCACTCCAAAATATGTGGAGGAGCTAGATTATTCAGAGCCTTAAATGCAATTAAGAGTAATTTAAAATTGATCATAAAGGACACAGGCGGCCAGTGTAATGATGCCAAAACCAGTGAAATGTGCTCAGATTGTCTTATTTTGGTTAATATTCTTGCTGCTGCATTTTGAACAAGCTGCAACCAATTTATATCTTTCTTAGGCAGTCCTGAAAAGAGTGTATACAATAGTTTAGTTGACTCCAAGAAAAAGGTGTATCAATTTTTCTGCATGTTGAGATGTTACAAGAAATCAAACTCTTGTAGTGTTCTTTAAATGATAGAACACAGTCTTAATAATATAGTTAAAATGTGATTTGAAATTTAGATCAGTCGATAATAACACCTAAATTCTTTACTTCTGGCTTGATTTGTGGAGCCACATGATCAAGTTTATTTCTAAATTCATTCTTTTAAAATTCACTACCAATAACCAAAATTTCTGATTTTTCCTTGTTTAGTTTAAGGAAATTTGAACTCATCCATTCTGTAATGCTAGTAGAAGGTTTAGAGCCTCAGGGTCATCTGGCATAAAAGACAAATGCAGTTGCGTGCTGTCTGCATAGCTGTGGTAATTCACCTTGTGCTTTGAAATAATCTGACCTAATGGAAGTACAGTATGTAGAGTGAGAACAACAGGCCAAGCATTGATCTTTGCGGCACTCCAAACGCAATATCATGGATTTTGGACAGACAATCGCCACAGCTAACAAAGAACTTTCTACCAGTTGTAGAAGATTGAAACCAGCTTAAAACAGTACCAAAATAAAACCTACCCATTGACTCACCTGCAAATTTCCTCGTGTTTGCCCATTGACTCAGGCAGTTTCTGAGAATACTGTGATCTATGGAATCAAATGCTGTGCTCACAGCTAAGAGAACAAGAAAAGATTTGTAACCTCCATAGGCATTAAGCCATAAGTCATTAACAGCTTTAAGCAATGCAGTTCTGTGCTATGATTTGATCTAAAACCTGACTGATTATTATCAAGAATAGAATTTGTATTCAAGTAATCCCTTAATTGTCAAAAACTACTTCTTCTAAAATTTCACTTTAAAAAGGCAGGTTGGAAACAGGTCAAAAATTCTCCAAAGCAGAGCAGTCTAGATTATTTTTCTTAAGCAGGTGCTTAACTACTGCAGTTTTTAAGGAATCCAGAAAACTGCAAGAAACAAGTAAGCAATTAAATATGTTGAGTACACTATCGATGAGCGCATCCGAAACCTCTTTCAAGAAGCCTGTGGGAATAGCATCAAGGACATAAGTGGACGGTTTTAGCTGAGTACTTATTTCTCAAAGTTCAGATGAATTTATTTTAGTAAAAGTGTTTAGTTCATGTTGTTGAATTTAGAAACATAGAAACATAGAAAACCTACAGCACAATACAGGCCCTTCGGCCCATAAAGCTGTGCCAAACACGTCTTTATCATAGAAATTATCTAGAGTTACCCATAGCTCTCTATTTTTCAGAGCTCCACGTACCTATCCAGGAGTCCCTATCGTATCTGCCTCCACCACTGTCGCCAGCAGCCCATTCCATGCACTCACCACTCTGGGCGTAAAAAAACGTACCTCTAATATCTCCTCTATACCTTTTTCCAAGTACCTTAAAACTGTGCCCTCTTATGTTATCCATTCCAGCCCTGGGAAAAAGCTTCTAACTATCCACATGAACAATGCCTCTGATCATCTTATGCATCTCTATCAGGTCACCTCTCATCCTCCGTCGTTCCAAGGAAAAAAGGCCAAGTTCACTCAACCTATTCTCATAAGGCATGCTTCCTAATCCAGGCAACATCCTTGTAAATCTCCTCTGCACTCTTTCTATGGTTTCCACATCCTTCCCATAGTGAGGTGACCAGAACTGAGCACAGTACTCCAAGTGGGGTCTGACCAGGGTCCTATATAGCTATAACATTACCCCTCGGCTCCTAAACTCAATCCCACAATTGATGAAGTCCAATGCACCGTATTCTTTCTTAACCACAGAGTCAAGCTGCGCAGAAGCTTTGAGTGTCCTATGGACTTGGAACCCAAGATCCCTCTGATCCTCCACACTGCCAATAGTCTTACTGTTAATACTATTGTCTGCCATCACATTTGACCTACTAAAATGAACCACCTCACACTTATCTGAGTTGAACTCTATCTGCCACCTCTCAGCCCAGTTTTGCATTCTACCAATGTCCCACTGTGACCTCTGACAGACCTCCACACTGTCCACAACACCCCCAAACTTTGTGTCATCAGCAAATTTACTAACCCATCCCTCCACTTCTTCATTCAGGTCATTTATAAAAATCATGAAGAGCAGGGTCCCAGAACAGATCCCTGAGGCACACCATTGGTCACTGACCTCCATGCCGAATATGACTCGTCTACAACCATTCTTTGCCTTCTGTGGGCAAGCCAGTTCTGGATCCACAAAGCAATTTCCCCTTTGATCCCATGCCTCCTTACTTTCTCAATAAGCCTTACATGGGGTACCTTGTCAAATGCCTTGCTGAAGTTCATATACATTACATCTACTGCTCTCCCTTCATCAATATGTTTAGTCACATCCTCAAAAAATTCAGTCGATCGTAAGGCACGACCTGCCTTTGACAAAGCCATGCTGTCTGTTCCTAATTATATTACGCCTCTCCAAATGTTCATAAATTCTGCCTCTCAGGATCTTCTCCATCAACTTACCAACCAATGAATAAGACTCACTGGACTATAATTTCCTGGGCTATTTCTATTCACTTTCTTGAATAAGGAAACAACATCTGCAACCTTCCCATCCTCTGGAACCTCTCTCGTCCCCATTGATGATGCAAAGATCATCGCCAGAGTTTCAACAACCTCCTCCCTCGCCTCCCAGCGTAGCCTGGGGTAATTCTCGTCTGGTCCTGGTGACTTATCCAACTTGATTCTTTCCAAAAGCTCCAGCACATCCATTTTCTTAATATCTACATGCTCAAGCTTTTCAGTCCACTGTAAGTCATCCCTACAGTCACCAAGATCATTTTCTGTAGTGAATACTGAAGCAAAGTACTCATTAAGAGCCTTTGCTATCTCCTCCTGTTCCATACACACTTTTCCACTGTCACACTTGATTGGTCCTATTCTCTCACGTCTTATCCTCTTGCTCTTCACATACTTGTAGAATATCCTGGGTTTTCCTTAATCCTGTTTGCCAAGGCCTTTTCATGGCCCCTTCGGGCTCTCCTAATTTCTTTCTTGCTAGCCTTATAATCTTCTAGATCTCTATCATAACCTAGTTCTTGAACCTTTCGTAAGCTTTTCTTTTCTTTTTGACTAGATTTACAACAGCCTTTGTACACCACAGTTCCTGCACCTTACCATCCTTTCCCTGTCTCTTTGGAACGTGCCTATGCAGAACTCCACGCAAATATCCCGTGAGCATTTCCTACATTTCTTCTGTACGTTTCCCTGAGAAAACCTGTCCCCAATTTAGGCTTCCAAGTTCCTGCCTGATAACCTCATATTTCATCTTACTCCAATTAAATGCTTTCCTAACTTGTCTGTTCCTCTCCAATGTAATGGTAAAGGAGATAGAGTTGTGATCACTATCTCCAAAATGCTCTCCCACTAAGAGGTCTGACACCTGACCAGGTTCATTTCCCAATACCAGATTAAGTATAGCCTCTCCCTTGTAGGCTTATCTACATATTGTGTCAAGAAACTTTCTTAAACACACCTATCAAACTCTACCCCATTTAAACCCCTCGCTCTAGGGACATGCCAATTGATATTTGGGAAATTAAAATCTCCCACCACGACTGTCATGGTCTGGTCCATGTAGTCTGCTCTATAGATTCCTTATTCCGGGTTTTCCTGTTTTCCCTTGTTCCATTGGGTGCCTTAATTGAGGCACCTGATTCTTGTTTTGGGCTGGCACATAAATACCTCTCAAACCAAGGATTCCCTGCTGGATTGTTCCCTTCCCCTCCCCATCTGAATTCATGGCAGTTTATCTCAACAGTTACTTTGGCACTGACCTTAATCTATTACCTTTGCCTGCTACCTTGCCTGTGTCGCTGTCTAGTTCAACTGCCGCAGTGAGACCGGAGCCTTGCCACGCCAAGGTAAGGAACTATCTATTGTTGAGTTTGGAACTGTCTCTTTGTGTCCCTGTGTTTAGTGTCTGTGTCAAAGAAGAATCCCAGCCCTAGGTCTTGTTCCCAAGGAAGGGTAATGACTCTTTGTAGAGCCCTGGCCCTAAGTCCTGTTCCCAAGGAGGGGTCCTGGCTCTGTGTTCTGTGTTCTGGTGCTCAGGTCCAAGGATCTGTGTTCTGGTGCTCAAGTCCAAGGCTCTGTGTTCCTGTGTTCCAAGACCAAGTCCAAGTGCAGTATTCCAGCCCTATCCCAATCGGAGCTTTGTGTCCTCACTTAGTTCTGGTGCCTTGCCCATCCCAGTAGTTCCTCGTCCTGTGCTGCAGTACCTCGTCCTGTCCTGTAGCCACGTCCCGAGTCCTTGCCAAGATCCTAGTCCCGAATCCTTGCCAAGGTCCTAGTCTCGAGTCCTAGCCTAGACCCGGGTTGTGTTTCTGAGTCAAGATCCAGGTTTCAAGTCTCAACCAAGACCCAGGTTCCGGATCCTTGTCCAGGCTCTGGTTCCAGAGTTCTGTGTTCCTAGTCCAGGCTCCTCGTTCCCCGTCTGGGTCCCGTGTCTCTAGTCCAAGTCCTAACCCAGGCCCTGAATCCTAGTCTCGTCCAGGGCCTGTATCAATGTCCAGTGTTGTTTCTTTCTTACTCACCTTGCTTTCTTGAGAAACCTACTCCTGTTCCTAGTACTTCAGTATCTGTGTCTTGCACAGGGTCTGCACTCAACGCCCATCTTATGACAACGACAGCCCTGTTATTATTGCACTTTCCAGGATCTGTCTCCCTATCTGCTCCTTGAAGTCTCTGTTACTATTGGGTGGTCTACAAAAAAACATCCAGTAGAGTTATTGACCCCTTTCTATTCCTAACTTCTACCCACAGAGAGTCCGTAGACAATCCCTTCATGCTTTGTAGAGGTTCAAAAGGTTTATTCTTGAAGTCTGTTTTATATTACATTTTGTATTTATTTTTTTCTGTAAAAATTGCAGAAAAACTCTCACTTTTAGCCTCGGATCATTTTGCCAACTATTTTTTTTTATCAATGGAGCTAGTTTAATAGATGATCAGTAGCTGAAAATAATTATATACAATGCAATATTGAAATAGCATTTTTGTTTTTCTGAACAATCAATATATTACTGAACATTTCCAGGATTTTCTGTTCTTACTTCAGATTTTTAGCATGCACATTTTAAAAATAGTTTGACACATTTTATCTTATTGTACAGCACAGAAAAGGCCCTTCGAGCCCTTCAAGTATCACCAAAGCACGGGACAATTTACAATGAGCAACTAACTTAAATAACGATATGACTTTTGACTGTGGGAGGAAACTAGAGCACCTGGAGGAAAGGCTATCAGACCATAAGATGCAGGAGCTGAATTAGGCTGTTTGGCCCATTGAATCAAACTACTCCTCTCAGCCCCAATCTCCTGCCTTCTTCCTGCAGTCACAGGGAGAATATACTCGCAGACAGCAGTGGGAAATAAATCCAGGTAGCCTGTACTGAAATGCTAACCACCACACTATTATGCTGCCTGTGATCTATCATCACTTCTATCATCAATTGTTGCAGATGATGGTACAATGGCATATTATAATGGAAAAGTATTTGAAAACAAAATTAATATTAGACAGTCTCATTTATCTCATTTTGTTAAAATATAAAGCATTGGATTTCTTTTTCAGACATGCAAGTTCCCCCAAGCTTTTAGAGCAGATATGGTACTCAGACTACCATCAACACATCTCCATCACAACAAATTGGTTTGCCAGTAATATTTTAATGACACTTGTTAGCCTTTGTTAAAAATATTTGCCAATCTTACAGATTAATCAAATATTGTGGGTTATTGCAATTAAGATTAATGACTGAGCATTATCTTAATTCATTTCTGATAATGGAAAGACAACTGCCAAATCAATATAATAGGTGGATTTGCATTTAGCTCCTCAGGGAAAAACAAACATCTTGTATTGATGGCAGCCTACACAGGGCTGTGAAAGGGTGATTGCCACTTGACTTGTTAAAACAAATATTGAAGTGGCTCTTGTTTCTTTATCATGTTTTCGAGTATGGTCGTTGTATTACAGCATTAAAATTAATTATTGTGATGAGTGCTCCTTTTGTGTCAGCAAATAATATTTCTCTGATTTATTTAGAGCCTTGCTGCAGAAGCGTAGAATTTTATTGCACCAGAATTATTCATGAACTGGACAGTGCAGGCTGATACAGGTTGCATTTTGGGTAGTAGTTTTCATTTAAAAATGTTTATAGAATGCAAACAAAAGCAGCAACAGATGTATAATCATGACACTATCGTTTTTAGTTTTATTTTCTATAAACAAAAAGACATACTATCATTTATCACATTCACTGTTTTAAAAGCATAATTTTCCCCTCAATAAAGCTGATTAACTTAATTTTTGAAAAACCTGCTTAATATTCTCTCCTTGACAATTCTATAAAATCCATGGCAAAGCAGTATGTTTTGTACTTACTGCTTGGTCTTTTCTGGAAGCCATAAAAATGGCTGTCTGCTTCCTAGTCCCCAGTTGCTTGCTTCATCTTGTCATTTCCTCCTCTGTCCATCTACGGACAAAAAGGACTGTCAATGTTCTGGATAAAGGTACTTCATCTTGACTGATAGATGGAGGGAAGATATCCAGGATAAAAAGGTGGAGGGAAAGGATGGAGCAAGAACTGGCGGATGTTATGTGGATTGGGATGAGGGAGTTGATAGGCAGATGTAAGAGGGGAGTGTGGAAATAGCACCAGAAGCTGGATTTCGATAGATGAAAGGTTTCCTCAGCCCTTTGTTGCTTTATGTGGAATATACAGGGAAATACTTGAAGCAACACACACAAACTGCTGGAGGAACTGAGCAAATTAGGCAGCATCTATGGAAATGTATAAGTATTCAATATTTTGGCCTGAGACCCTTCTTCAGGACTGCAAAGGAAGGGGGAAGATGCCAGAATAAAAATGTGAGGGGAGGGAAAGGAGGATATCTAGAAGGTGAAGCCAAGTGGGTAGAAAAGGTAAAGGACTGAAGAGGAAAGACATATCTAAATGTGCCATTTCAATGTACATCCAGAAGACATTTGATGAATTTCTGTATGTAAGACTGCTAAATGAACTTGAACCCCATTGGAGTGGAGATAACTTATTAACCTAGCTAAGAAATTGGCTGAGTAACAACAAACAGCGAGTAGCAATAATAGGCAGATTCTTGAATTGACAGGATGTGACTATTACTATTTTTTGAGAATCTTTGTTCAAGTAGAGACCATTTGCTGCACTTAAAGATGAGATAGGAAAGCATATGCCCAAGAGTATCAATCACACAAAAATGGACAACATGGAGTTTAAACATGGATCATATTAAATCAGAAAGGTATAATGATGGAATCATAAATAGATGTCAATGCAGGCAAATGTGAGGTCACTAACTTTGGACCAAAAAATATTCAAATAATGTTCCTTTTGAATGAAGAACTTTAAATTTATTTCTCTTTCCACAAATGCTGCCTGATCTGTTCAGTGTTTTCAGCATTTTCTGTTTTATCTCAGACTCCAAGCATTAGCAGCTTTTATTTTTGTCATTAACTATGACCAGTTTCCAGGCACTCTAAACCTCACAAGGGAGTATTACAATGAAGCCCATACTTCAGGGACTAAATTATGAAGTGAGGTTATATAAATAGGGTTGTATTACATAGAGCTTAGAAGGCTATTGCATGAATAATTAATGTCTTTGAAGTAGTAGGTGTAACTGATAAAATTAATGGAAGCCACTTTTATTTTGTTTTGAAATAACATGCTGCACAGTTTGAAGGGGACATGAAATATAGAGAATGGGTGAGTTTAGGATTAGACATTGTAAGTGATAACAGAAGCCAAGTGAGATGCTGCCACTCATTCAACATACATTAGTCAGGATCCACAAGTCCACCACAGAGCACCAAAAGACTGCAAAAATATCAGCATGGAGAAAAAGTAAGAGTAGGAGTAGACTAGTCAGCCGTTTGAACCTCCTCTGCCACTCAATACAATCTTGGTTGATCTTCAACCTCAAGACTGGGAGTGAGTAGGCAGTGAGTAGTTGAAGAGGGGTGAAGGCAGGATGAAGATGACTATGAGAGTGAAAGCAGTGGTTAAAAAGAAAAATTAATCAGGGAAGTGAGAAGGGGAAAGAAATAGGAAGCTGAATAGGGGACGGAGGGGATTATGAGACAGAGGGTAGAAAGGGTATAATTTGCCTACTGACACAACCGATCAACGGATGAAACAACAACCACTGCTCTACATACCATCCTTACATATCTGGAGAAGGATGCTTGGGTGAGAATGCTGTTCTTGGACTACAGTTCAGCATTCAACACCATAATTACATCCAGGCTCAGCAGGAAGCTCAAAGACCTTGGCCTTGTGCAGCTGGATCCTGAACTTCCTGTCAGATTGCTGACAGGTGGTAAGAGTGGGCTCCCTCACCTCCACCCCTCTGACTCCTAACACAGGAAACTCTCAGG
The DNA here is from genome assembly GCF_963921235.1 of Mobula hypostoma. NCBI lineage: Eukaryota > Metazoa > Chordata > Chondrichthyes > Myliobatiformes > Myliobatidae > Mobula > Mobula hypostoma. Next base: position 100,986,532 of record NC_086098.1, on the reverse strand, counting down.
ATTGTGTACTAAGCCCCCTCCTTTACTCCCTATTGTCACGTGACTGGCAACAATGAATATAGAATTGAGTCAGGATTTATGAAATCAAGCAAACATTTATTAAATTCTGCTTAATATTAGTAAAAATAAACAAATGAAAAATCTCAATCGGAAGTAGACTGCTATGTGGCCATTTAACACACCGCTACTCAGTACTAGTTCTTAAAGTGGTAAATGCGAACAGTCTTAAAGTGGTAAATTAGAACACAGTTCTTAGAATGGTAAATTTGAAAGTCCAAGAGATTTATACAGTCAATTAGGAGAGACTTTCCTGAAGTAAAGAATTCCTTGAAGACTCAACATTACTGCTGATCCCAGCCGGAACCTGCCTTGCCCGCAGGACTCACGACAACGGAAATAAAACGGTTTATAGGCACTGATCTTTTTCCTCCATAGACTAGATACTGCACAACCTTTTCTGCTGCTTTTAGCGGAGGTTATCTCATGCATATCACTCTTACTTGAACGAATTCAATAATGGTCAATCCTCTCCAAAACTGCCGAACGACTCCTTCAGGTTCCCGTCTTCACTCTCCAATACTACTGAAAAGATACATCAACAAACCTGGCAGCGATTGGTGAAACTACTGGCCCAACACTACTGTACCTTACAATAGAAAGTAAAACTCCATTTTAAAATGAAACTGCGTCATAAAAAAAATGCAGCAATACGGAGTAACTGATGAACTAAACTTAAAACTAAACTTAAAACTCAACTGGGGAAAAAACTAATTGCGTCACCAGGGGTCTACCCTTATATATACCTGTTGAGAATAGGTCATCACGTGACCTCACATTGGCGGGAAAATATACATCATGTGACCTCTGCAAGACCATTACATCATCCTCATAAGACAGTCACAAGATATCCATGTAGCACTATATACCCATGACTGTGTTGCCACCCTCTGCTCTAATCTGCTAATTAAGTTTGCTGATGACACTACATTGATTGGCCTAATCTCAAACAATAACGAGGTGGCCTACAGGGAACAAATCATCTCTCTGATACAGTTTTGTCAAGAGAACAACCTCTCCCTCAATATTGCATAAACAAAGGTTGTGGATTACGGGAGGAATGCAGATGGACTAGCCCCTAATGACATCAATGCATTTGGGGTTGAGAGGGTAAACAACTTTAAGTTCCTCAGTATCCACATCACCAAGGACCTCATGTGGTCTGTACACACCAGCTGTGTGGTGAAAAAGGCACAACAGCACCTCTTTCACCTCAGACGGTTCAGAAAGTTTGGTATGGGCCCCAAATCCTAAGAACTTTCTACAGGGGCACAATTGAGAGCATCCTGATTGGCTGCATCACGGACTGGTATGGGAACTGTACCTCCTTTAATTGTAGAATTCTGCAGAGAGTGACGCGGATAGCCCAGCGCTTCTGTAGTTGTGAACTTCCCATGATTCAGGACGTTTTCAAAGACAGGTGTGCAAAAAGGGCCCAAAGGATCATTGGGGACCTGAGTCACCCCAACCACAATCTGGGAAATGGTACCACAGGATAAAAGACAGGACAGCTTCTTCCACCAGGCCATCAGACTGATTAACTCACGCTGATTTGAGTGTATTTCTATGTTACATTAACTGTTCTATTTATTATAAATTACTGTGATTGCACATTGCACATTTAGTCGGCGGCGTAACATAAAGATTTTTACTCCTCACGTATGTGAAGGATGTGAGAAATAAAGTCAATTCAATTCTGACAGTCCAATCAGCAGCAGGAGCAGGCCACAGCAACAAAGTTTCTTGCAGGTTGGTGATGCTTGTTTAAAAGGACGGCCTTGCGGGCGTTCAGGCTTATTCTGACTCTCCGAACAGCAGTAGGACAGGCCACAGTGACTGGGTTTCTCGCAGGTCAGCAACATTTGTTTAAATGTACAGAAAGGACAAGCGGGACTGCCATTGTCGGGGTGGCCATTGTTTGGAGTAGGGCAGTGGTGAGAGTAGGAGTGTCAGGCTTTGGCTCGAAAGGGGCATTGGCTCTGGGTAAGCTCCTGTTAAGATTCCTTTTTTGTCTCTCCTACTGTACCTGGTGTAGTAAATGGCTGTTGTGAGTCTGCCAGGGAACTACATCTGTGTCAAGTGCATCCAGCTGCAGCTCTTGAAGACCATCCTAGGAATCTGGAGCAACAGCTGGATGACTTTGGGCATGTACAAAAGAGTGAGGGGATAATTGATCACAGTTACAGGGAAGTAGTCACCCCGAAGTTGCAGGAGGCAAGTAGCTGGGTGACTGTCAGAAGAAATGGAAATGTGAATAGGCAGTTAGTGCAGAGCACCCCTGTGGCCGTTCCCCTCAATAACAACTATACTGTTTTGGGTACTGTTGTGGGGGATGACCTTCCAGGGGAATGCCACGGAGACCAGATTACTGGCACTGAGCATAGGTCTCTGGTGCAGAAGGGAAAGAGGAAGAAGAAGGAAGCAGTAGTGATAGGGGACTCAATAGTCAGGGGAACAAACAGGAGAAACTGTGGACATGAATGGGGCACCAGGATGGTATGTTGCCTCCCAGTTGCTAGGGTCATGGACATCTTGGATCACGTCCAAAACATTTTGGAAAGGGATGAAGAGCAGCCAGATATCTTAGTACATATTGGTACCAATGACATAGGAAGGAAAAGCAAAGAGGTCCTGGAAAGAGAATTTAGAAAGCTAGGTAGAAAGCTGAGAAGCAGAAGCTCTGAGGTAGTAATTTCTGGATTGCTGCCTGTGTCACGTGCCAGTGAGGGTAGAAACAGGATGATTTGTCAAATTAATGGGTTATATCTCAATGCATAGAGTGTAAGAAATGAGGTTGATGATCCTGTTGCACTTCTACAGATTGTTGGGTATGATGTTGTGGCCATCACTAAATTGTGGCTGAAGGATAGCTGTAGTTAGGAGTTGAATGTCCAAGGTTACATGTTGTATTGGAGGGATAGGAAGGTTGGCAGAGGGGGTGGCATGGCTCTGCTGGTAAAGAATGGCATCAAATTAGTAGAAAGATGTGACATAGAACTGGAAGATGTTAAAGCCTTGTAGGCTGAGTTAAGAAACTGCAAGGTTAAAAGGACAGGCCTCCCAACAGTAGCTGGAATGTGGACCACAGACTGCAAAAGGCATGTCAAAAGGGCAATGTTATGATAGTCATGTGAGATTTCAATACACAGGTCAATTGGGAACATCAGATTGGAAATGGATCCCAAGACAGAAAGTTTGTTGAATGCCTATGAGATGGCTTTTCAGAGCAGTTTGTCATTGAGTCTACTAGGGGAACAGCTATTCTGGATTAGGTGTTAAGTAATGAACTGGAGGTGATTAGGAAGCTTAAGGTAAAAGAACCCTTAGAAGGCAGTGATCACAATATGACTGAGATCAACTTGAAATATGATAGGAAGAAAGTAAAGTTTGAGGTAGCAGTATTTCAGTGGAGTAAAGATATTTAAAGTGGTACGAGAGAGTAGTTGGCCAAAGTAAATTCGAAGGAGTTGCTGAGATATTTAAAGTGGTACGAGAGAGTAGTTGGCCAAAGTAAATTCGAAGGAGTTGCTGGCTGGGATGATAGCAGAGCAGCAATACTGTGAGTTTCTGGGGAAAATGAGGAAGGTGCAGGATAGATGTATTCCAAAAATGAAGAAATACTCAAATGGCAAAATAGAGCAACCACGGCTGACAAGGGAAGTCAAAGCTAATATAAAAGCAAAAGAGAGGGAATTCAGCAAAGCAAAAATTAGTGGGAAGGCGAAGGACTGGAAAGCTTTTAAAACCCTACAGAGTGCAACTAGAAGAATCATTAGGAGGGAAAAGATGAATTATGAAAGCAAGCAAACAAACAATATCAAAGTGGATAGTAATAGCTTTTCCAAATATGTAAAAAATGAAATGTAGAATTTTGTCCCCTTGTTCAAAAAAGGTAGTAGTGATAGTCTGGGTAATTATAGACCAGTGAGCCTTGCGTCTGTGGTGGGATAGCTGTTGGAAAAGACTCTTAGAGATAGGATCTATGGGCATTTAGAGAATTATGGTCTGATCAGGGACAGTCAGCATGGCTTTGTGAAGGGCAGATCATGTCTAACAAGCCTGATAGAGTTCTTTGAGGAGGTGACCAGGCATATAGATGAGGGTAGTGCAGTGGATGTGATCTACATGGACTTTAGTAAGGCACTTGACAAGGTTCCACACAGTAGGCTTGTTCAGAAAGTCAGAAGGCATGGGATCCAGGGAAGTTTGGCCAGGTGGATTCAGAATTGGCTTGCTTGCAGAAGGCAGAGCGTTGTGGTGGAGGGAGTACATTCAGATTGGAGGGTTGTAACTAGTGGTGTCCCACAAGGATCTGTTCTGGGACTTCTACTTTTTGTGATTTTTATTAACGACCTGGATGTGGGGGTAGAAGGGTAGGTTGGCAAGTTTGCAGATGACACAAAAGTTGGTGGTGTTGTAGATAGTGTAGAGGATTGTCGAAGATTGCAAAGAGACATTGATAGGATGCAGAAGTGAGCTGAGAAGTGGCAGATGGAGTTCAACCCGGAGAAGTGTGAGGTGGTATGCTTTGGAAGGACAAACTCCAAGTACAAAGTAAATGGCAGGATACTTGGTAGTGTGGAGGAGCAGAGGGATCTAGGGGTACATGTCCACAGATCCCTGAAAGTTGCCTCACAACAGGTAGGCTACAGAAGGACTTAGACAGATTAGCAGAATGGGCAAGAGACTGGCAAGTGAAATACAATGTTGGAAAATGCATGGTCATGCACTTTGTTAGTAGAAATAAATGTGCAGGATATTTTCTAAACAGGGAGAAAATCCAAAATCTGTGATGCAAATGGACTTGCGAGTTCTTGTGCAGAATACCCTAAAGGTTAACTCGCAGGTTGAGTTGTTGGTGAGGAAGGCAAATGCAATGTTAGCATTCATTTAAAGAGTTTTAGAATGCAAGAGCAGGGATGTGATACTGCGGCTTTATAAGGTACTGGTGAGACCCCACCTTGAGTATTATGAAGAGTTTTGGTCTCCTCGTCCAAAAGATGTGCTGGTATTGGAGAAGGTCCAGTGGGAATTCACAAGGATAATTCTGGGAATGAAAGGGCTGTGATATAAGGAATGTTTGATGCTTCTTGGTCTGTACTTGCTGGAAATTAGAAGGATGCAGGGGATCTCATTGAAACCTTTTGAATGTTGAAAGGCCAAGACAGAGTAGATATGGAAGGGATGTTTCCCATGGTGGGGAGTCTATGACAAGAAGGCAAAGCCTTAGGATAGAGGGGTGTCCATTTAAAATAGAGATGAGGAGAAATTTCTTCAGCTAGAGGGTTGTGAATTTGAGTAAGGTATTACCACAGGCAGTTGTAAAGACCAGGTCATTGGGTGTATTAAGGCAGAGCATGATAGGTTCTTGATTGGACACAACATCAAAGGTTATGGGGAGAAGGCAGGGTAGTGTGGCTGAGGAGCAGAAAAAAGGATCAGCCATGACTGAATGGTGGAACAGACTTGATGGGCCAAATGGCCTAATTCTGACCGTCTGCCTTACAGTATTATGTCTTATTGTATTTGTGAACTAAGTCTGTAGAATGGGACGTGACCCCCAGTCGTCATGGACCACTTTGCCATTGGATCAAAACCTGTCTTGTCTATTTCTGCTCATTCATGTGCTCATTGTCTTCTTCCCAACTTTACAAATTGCATTATGTGTTGGAATTGATTTATTACTGGAATTGGTTTATTATTGTCACATTTACCAAGATGCAGTGAAAAGCTTGCCTCGCATATAATTGATATATATTAATACGTTACATCAATGTAAAATAAAGTAAAACTACAACAATCCAGAATAAAGTGTCACAGCTACGGAGTACTAAGGTGCAAGCTCACAAAGGTAGATTGTAAGGTCAACAGTCCATTTTATTGCACTAATAAATAATTTAATATTCTTACAATAGTGGGGTAGAAATTTTCCTCAGGGCTTTTGTATCTTCTGCCCAATGGAAGAGGGGAAAGGAGAGAATGTCTGGGTGGGGAGGGTCTTTGATTATAATGGCTGTTTAACTGAGGCAATGAGAAGGATAGACTGATTTCGTGGAGGGGAGGCTGATTTATAGAAAGAAACACAACAGAATCAATGAACAACTGAACACAAACAAAAATGGACAACCAATGTGCAAATACAGAAAGAAAAATAAACAAATAATAATAACAAATAAATAACTAATTAACATTGAAAACATGATTGGTCGATGCTTTGAAAGTGAGTTCATTTCATGTGGAATCAGTTCAGTGATGGGATGGGTGAAGTTATCCATTCTAGTTCAAGAGCCTGATGAATGAGGTGTAACAACTGCTCCTGAATCTGATGCTGTGGGACCTTAGGTTCCTGTTCCTTCTTCCTGATGGCAGCAATCAGAAGAGACTAGGGCCTGGAAGGGAAGGGTGAGGTCCTCAATGATGGATTCGGCTCTCCTATGACAGCACTACTTGCAGATATGCTCAATGGTGTGGAGGGCTTCACCTATGTTGGACTGGGCTGAGTCCACTACTTTTTGAAAGACTTTTCTATTCAACAACATTGGTGTTTCCATACAAAGCCATGTGCAATCAGTCGGTATACTCTCCACCTCGTATCTACAAAAGTTTGTAGAAGTTTTAGATGACCTGTCAAATCTCAGCAAATTCCTAAGTAAATGAGGCGCTGCCATACCTTCTTTGCAATGATACTGAGGAACATAAAAACATAAGAAGTAGGAGCAGGAGTAGGCCATCTGGCCCATTAAGCCTGCTCTGCCATTCAATAAAATCATGGCTGATCTGACCATGGACTCATCTCCACCTACCTGCCTTTTCCCCATAACCCTTAATTCCCCAACTATGCAAAAATCTATCCAACCTTGTCTTAAATATATTTATTGAGGTAGCCTCTACTGCTTCACTGGGCAGAGAATTCCACAGATTCATCACTCTCTACGAAAAACAGTTCCTTCTCATCCCCATTCTAAATCTACTCTCCTGAATCTTGAGGCTATGTCATAAATGTTGTATCGATGACAGATCCTCTGAAATGATAAAGCCAAGGAGTTTAAAGTTACTGACCATCTCCTCCTCGATATCCTGTGGTGATTTATAGATTTACATTTGTAGGGATTAATTGGGATTCATTCTGCAAACATGAGACAATGCTGATTTTTAGTGCCCCATTCTTCAAATTATTTGATAGTACTTCTATCGAAAACAGTGTTTTTTATGTCTGAGTTTGAAGTATATTATTACTTTCCAAACAAATTTAAAAGAGAATGCTTATTTTGGAGACATTTAGTAAACTGTGCAGTCATTCATGAGTACGCCTTTGAAGAAATCTGTTCCTGTGTTAGGCTTTGATAACACCAAGTAGCACTTTTGAGATCAATTCAATCCACATTTAGTCTGGAAGTGCATTATACTACTCAAACTGAATACGAACTCTAAACAATGAATTTCAATCCCAATTGCAGATCAATTCAAAGCTCCATCACATTTCCTTTCCTCCCACAAGATTTTAAAACTTAACCTTCATGACACCTGCTATTTGGTTTACTTCAATATATGGCTCTAACATTTTTAATTTTTTTTTGTATTAGTGTCATTCCTTTCCTTAGCTCTATCAAACTAAAATAGATATTTAAAGGAGCAAATCATATTTAAATACCTATCCAATTTCACTAATTTGCTTTAAAATAGTTTAATACTTAGTTTGTTGACAAATGTACTGCAGGTGTTATTACTTGAGTTCTAATCAATATTCAATCAGGTAATTACCATAGTAGTTCCCTAATTTCTGTCATGCTCATTATAGTAGAGAAGAATGCTAATGATAAGATGGAAATTGTCTCTGAAGAGCATCATTTTATGTTAAACTCACTTCAAAGTGTTTCAATGCCAACAAAGATCTTTTAACATGCAGCTACCTTTCTACCACTCATGTATTTTGCTCTCCCTCTCTCTTTATTATGACATTTCATGGTCAATTCATTTCTGATTACCTTGGTCTTCTCCCATTTCCTAGTGCTAATACACACTTTGCTGGATCCTGGATCCATTTATTCTGTGTAATATATCTGGAAAAAAAAAGGAAATAAAGGTTTGGGGAATATATGCTGTGGGGCAGCACAATAGAATAGCAGATAGTGCAATGCTATTTCAACGCCAGCAACTTGGGTCTGTAATATTCTGCTTGTGGCCGCGTAGGTTTTGTTTTGATGTGCTCTGATTTCCTCTAACTTTCTAAAACAGTGTATGGATTAGTAGTTACATGGGTGTAGATGGGCAGAATGGCCTTGTTGGGTTGGAAGGGTCTATTACCATACCATGTCTCTAGGTACATAAAACACGATGATATCATCATTTCCCTGAACTTAGTCTTGAAGTTAGATTCTTAAACTAGTGCACAATAAAATCACAATCAAAAATAGTAAGTCACTCGATATTACCCCTTGTACACCACTTGTGATAGAATATTCACAGATATTTGAAACTATTGCCTCTTGAGATCACTTCAAACCAAATTACCATCATAACTAGAGGGGATCCCTGGGTTACAGAAGACCTGACTTACAACAATCCAGCTTTACGTACGTTCTTCCAGACTCTGTTCCCAGGTACAGTACTCAGATTTCTTCACAGTTTCTTGCTGGAACAACTCCTGTCACCGACACTGACCCTCCCCAGTCTATATGAAAATCAGTCTCCAAGGGCTGTCAAGGCTTTACACTACAATTTTTGGGAAAACTGTTTGATCCAAATTACAAAAAATCCAGTTTGTGGACTACTCACAGGAAAAGGAATCCTGACTTAATCTGGGGGCCCCATATACTTCAACACATATTTACTCCTGGTATTGGCTTGTTATGTGCAGTTCCTTATATAGGAGCTGTTAACTCTTTTACACAAAAATATTTTATAGTACAGACCATTTACTCCAAATCATGCTAGGACTTACGCAATCATGCTTTCATGCTTCCCCGCACCCCCCACCCTCCAACTCTTTCTCAGTCACTTCAACAACATACTGTTCAGATCTTTTATTTAAGTTTTTATTGAACTTCTCTTAAAAGCAACCTTCAGGATTAGAATCAGAATCAGAATATGGTTTGATATCACAGAGGTATGTTGTGAAATTTATTGTTTTTCAGCAGCAGCACATGGCAATACATAAAACACTATAAATTACATTAAGAATTATATTCCACGTTTTAGGATTTTTGGTGTCATTTTCAGTATACAAGTGTAATGGAGAATAAAATAATTATTACTCCTGATCTGATGCAGCACAAAAAAAACACAATAAGATAAAGAACACAATAATAAAACAACCACAATAAATGTAAATTCGCAAGATCGTCTATATAGATTGATTTGTATCATATGTAGATTGATTGTATAATTATTCATAAAGTGACACTAGGCACAATGATAAAGTAGTGGTGGTGGGGGTGTGCTGGATTGCGTGATTGGGTGATGATATTTATCAGCCTAATAGATTAGGCTTTTGTAATTTAAACTCCAAGGCAATATATTGTAAAAGTTCTTGTAAAAGTTTATTTTTGTCTTACTTAATTGTTTCTTGACCGAATGTGAATGCAAGAATAATGTGGACATGTTAATCTCTGTTCATGTAGCATGAGCGAGGAGAACTCATTTTGGGGTCTAGCCTACGAGGGGTGATTGATAAGTTTGTGGCCTAAGGTAGAAGGAGTCAGTTTTAGAAAACCTAGCACATTTATTTTTCCTACATTTACACACTTAGCCCAGCAGTCGTGGAGCATACGGATCCCTTCTTCGTAGAAGTCGGTGTCTTGGACCTCCGGAGGTAGTCCACAGCAGGGGTGATTGATAAGTTTGTGGCCTAAAGTAGAAGGAGATGAGTTATTAACTTCAAACTTTCTGCATTTTCACTCAGAGTTGAACTGCACATGCATGTAACGAGAGCTGTATAACTCATCTCCTTCTACCTTAAGCCACAAACTTATCAATCACCCGTGCTGTGGACCACTTCTACAAAGAAGGGATCCGTATGCTCCATGACCACTGGAATAAGTGTGTACATGTAGGAGAGGACGATGTTGAAAAATAAATGTGCTAGGTTTTCTAAAATTGACTCCTTCTACCTTAGGCCACGAACTTATCAATCACCCCTCGTATATGTGTTTGGAAGTTAAATATGTGTGCCAAAGATTGCCACTACTATATTAGTTTAGTATATTTTGTTTCAATTATTTTCATACTGCATAGGTAACAAGGGTGCAGTCCGAAATTAAACAGAGATTGTAACAGCAGGAATGGTATTTTTTTAAATTTTATTTTGTCGTTTTTATTTCAACACCCACTTTCTGCATTAAAACATGTAAAAACAGATAAAGAAATTAAAGACCTCAAAAAGTATTTGGTCTTCTGCAAGTGTGATTTTCTGCAGGCTACAAAATTTTATTCATTATACAGTATATACTCTTTTAAGTAAGTAGTGCAAAAAGAGAGCAAAAATAGTGAGGTAGTGTTCACCGGCTGGTTTATTGCCTGTTCAGAAATCTGATGACAGAGGGAAGGAAGCTGTTTCCAAAACACTGAGAGTGCCTTTAGGCTCCTGTATCTCCTCCCTGATGGTAGTATTGAGAAGAGAGAAGATGGGGGTCCTTAATCTGTATTGTATGCCAGAACTACTCATTGTGATGGTGAGTTTCACAATTTCACTTCATTGCTGGGTAACAAATTGCTCCTGAATTTCATAGTTGTTTTCTCAATGACAGTTAAGTTTTGCTCTTCCTCATAAGAAGAAGCACACTGCTTGTGTCTATGTTATGAAAATGTTTCATTGTCTGAAGACTATTTTATTTGACCCTCAGCCTTCTTTTACACAGGAAAAGAAAATGGATCCAATTATTTTTTCCTGTTACAGAGAGGTACTACTACTTGAAAAGAGAGACTTTGCAGAGCTATGGGAAAAAGGCATAGCTCTGTAAAGAGCTGTAGTTATATACAGCTTGTAAACACTCCATGGGACAAATGGCTTTCTCTGCTGTAACTATTCGGTGATAGAAGAATGACAGCTGCCAAAATTGTACAATGAAAATTACAGTTTATTGGTTCATGGATGTGGGCTTTGCTGGCAAGATTAATCAGCTAAGATTAAACTCATAAAAATATACAGCATGAAAATAAAGTCAAAGTCAAAGTAAATTTATTATCAAAGTATGTATATGTCACCATATACTACCCTGAGATTCATTTGTTGCAGATATTTACAGGAAAATAAAGAGATACAACAGAATTTATGAAAAACTATACATAAACAAAGACTGACAAACAACCAATGTACCAAAGAAGACAAACTGTGCAAATAAAAAAAAATACATAATACTGAGAACATGAGTTGTTTAGTCCTTGAAAGTGAATCTGTAGGTTATGGAATTAGTGCAGAGTTGTGATGAGTGAAGTTGTCCACACCAGTCCAGGAGCCTGATGGTTGTAGGGTAATAACTATTCCTGATCTTGGTGGTGTGGGGCTTAAAGCTCCTGTGCTTCCTGTCCAATGGTACTTGCAAGAAGAGAGCATGGTCTCAATGGTGGGAGCCTTTGGCCTAACATCCATGCTGACCCAGATATCCAAGCTAGTTTTATTTGCCTGTGTTTGGCAATGTCCTACTGAACTTTTCCTTTCCATGTCCTCTGGATGGTCATTCTATATACCCACAATTCCCTGTGTTACCTCTTAGATCTCTTTTAAACCTTTTCCTTCTTACCTTAAATCTATGCCCTCTAGTATTAGGTTCCTTTACCTTGGGAATAAAAACTGTGACCACCCACCATATCTATACCCCTCATGATTTTACGTTGAGTTCACACTTCAGCCTTGAAAAAAAAGTCCCAGCCTCTTCCCATAATTCAATTCCTCCAATCCCAGTAAAATCCTCCTGAATCTTCTCTGCACCCTTTCCAGCTTAATAACGTGCTTTCTAAACCTGGGGACCACATCTGTGCACAATAGTCCAAACATGGTTTCACCAATAACTTGTGTAATTCAAATTCCTGTACTCAATGCCCTGACAGCTGAAGACAAACCGCTTTCAGGAAACTATGTGCCTGTACCCCTCGGTCTCTCTGTTCTACAATATTGTCCAGGGACCTCCTTTACTATGCAAGTTCTGGCCTGTTTTAACCTACCAAAATGCAACAACTCACACTAGGCCAAGGAGTTAATCCACATTGCTGTGTTTGAATTCACACATAAGTAAGACAGGGTAAAGATGGCAGATGTTTTTCCAGTGAAAAACATTTAGTGAACTGGATTGCTTGACAACTCTTTAGACCATTTCTTCAGCAAAATCAGATGAAGCAATCTTGTTTGCTATATTTTTTAATTGCGATGTATTGGTAATGCTAGTAATGGATAAACATATAGAGCTGATAAGACTGCAGGAGGATTATGTTTTATATAAATATAACAGGAAGGTCAGAATTTTCATGCTGATTGGGGATCAGTATGAATACTGCCATTGATATGATCTCACCATTGTCCTAGCTCACTTTCCTGAATTAAGCTTATCTAGGCATACACAACAGTGCACTTCAGGAATACTAGCCTCAGCGAGACAGACTATAAATGCCATAGTGGAAAACTGTTGGTTGCCACAGAGTAACTGATAGTAGTCACACTTTATAATAGTAATTAAATAGTGAGATTGAATATTGAGATGTAATAACTTCATTTCTATGACATTGGAAGTTTTCCTAAGAAGTGTAATATTTACATGCTAATTTGGGCAAGTACTTAAATAAAGTATATATGTGTATAATTATTTTAATGTACATGTATATAAATTATCTTAATATTTAAAATGTTATAAGTACATTAATTATATTACATATGTGTGCATTGTCCATTCAAATATATGAAATGGCACCTCCATACCAAATGGTGGTGAAATCAGTTTGTATTCTCTGCACGGTGCATCTGTAGAAATTTGCTAGAATCTTTGATGACATGCCAAATCTTCTCAAACTCCCAATGAAACATAGCAGATGATGTGTCTTCTTCGCTATTGGACCCAGGATAGACTTTCAGAGATGTTGACACCCATGATCATATGTTATGTTTTGTAACTCCTTAAACATTAAAGTAATTCAAAACAAGAATACGGAGCCAGGAATAACATACCACAGCTTCATTTTTACTTTAAGTATGGCACACCTGATAGCGTGATGATGTTAGCAATTCATACATTTTTACATATAACCTGTAATGAATTATTTAAACTAATTAGAATGCTTAATCAAACAATATATATACAATATTACTCAAATACGACTGAAGTATTAAAATTCCAATCAAGTTGTAGTTGTCTCAGCCAATCATGCCCCCACGTTACTGGCTCTCCTGTTTTTTGCCACAATGTGGCTTGTTGGTTGTTGATTTCACTGTTATGAATGTCACTCCCACAGGAATGATCTTTTCTCCAGTGTAAGATCTCAGCTGACATCTGCAGGCTTCAGTTCCATATCTTTGAAATGTCATTCACACTCATTTTGTGGAATGACTGAAAAGGTTAAGCCAGTCTCCAACTCCATTTTAATTAGTTTACCATTCACTTCTGGTGTAAGCCATATTGATTTTCTATTGCTAGTTTTGACATTGTAACTCTCATTGCTATCCAGTCATGTATCATTCTCATCATAGTCAGATTTTTCATCAACAGCATGCAGATTAGTGGTGTTTCTGAAAATGCATATTGACTTTTTATTATTTTCTCATCCCCCCACAGGCCACTTATTTTTGTCTACCTGACATGCTCCTTGTATGTGTCCTACTTTGATGCATTTTCCGCAAGTTCATCTTTAAATCTGCTTTGGTCTGGTGAATGTGAGACACTGCCACAATGGAATTTGTTCAGCCAGGCCAGTTGTTGTTTAGACATTGCAGTTTTGTTCATGGTCACTTTCATTCCTGACTGCATTTCAATTGCCTCTCTGTCTGCTGCTTCCATTGATTTCAACTACTTTTTAAAATGTAAGTTATGCTTCAGTTAGAAGCTATTTGTGAATGCTTTCTTGAAAGATTCCACAAACTAAGTGATCTCTCAGTGCATCATTAAGCCCTTTACTGAACTGATAATGCTCTGTCAGTCTCTTCAATTCAGCCATTATGTTGAAATGGACTCCGCTTCCTTTTGATTCTGCTTATGAAGCCTAAAGCATTCTGCAATCATTAATGGTTTTGCTTCTAAATATTCCTGCATTACTTTCACAATATCAACAAAGCTCATTTGAGCTAGTTTGGTTGGAGATGTCAAACATCTAAGCAAACTGTATTCCTTTAAATCCAATGCACTCAGCAAAACTGGCACTCGCTTCTCATTGACTATTTCATTTGCTTCTCAAATGCTGCTCAAATTGTTCCGTAGATATATATTCTAGTTATCTTTTGTGCAATCAAACACATCTATCTTTCTGATGTAGCCAGCCATTTCGGCTCTTTTTTTATTTATGATTATCATCACCCGGTACTCACTTGTTTATGAACCCTTGATGCATCTGTTTTCTGCTTTTTTTAGCCTGATTGTGTTTGTCTCCTTTGCTGAAGAGACACATGCTGTGCTGCCTTTTTTTACTTGAATATCTTGATATGCTTCAACAGATAGGTAATCATCTTGGGTTGCTTTAAAACTTGCTCATTGCCACTGTTATATTTTGTAACTCCAAAAACACTAAACTAATGGAAAGCAAAATCACAGAGCTGGGATTAATGTATCTTAGTTTTGTTTTTACTTCAAGCAATGTATGCAATTCACTTATTTTTACATATAACCCATAGTTAATTATTTAAATGAACAAGAATGCTTAGTCAAGTAATGTTTTATTATATTACTCAAATACTACTGACATATTAAATACACAACAATCTGAATCTGCCAATTTTCTTAATAGAGGTTAAACAAGGTCATCAATCTTCCTTGCCACAGCACTGATTCTACCCTTTAATAGCCATCTCACAATGTAAAATACTTATAATGATGATTAACACCAGAGCTGAGAAGGAATCTACACAATCCCTTTTCTGTTGTTGCAGGTGAATTTTGATGTTAATTTGAAGTGTTGGTGCTACAGTTTTTTTAGATCTGTTATGTGATGGAAATCATGTCCCTTATGCATCTCAATGGATAGAATTCACACTATGATTTGGAGATCAGCTCTTCTGTCGCAGAAATGAGGCAGCTTAGCAGGGTGCTTTTAAAGATTTTCCTTGTGGTGGACACCAAGTAATTGATGCAATTGAACTTCTGTTCTCCCCTGGACAAAGTCATGTTCACTGTGATTCTAAGACCCTCCAGTTCTTCCCCAAGGAAAGATATAATTCATGAAATCACACAAGAAGTACTTCTCTAATACACTAAAATAAAGAATACAGTTCAATAGAAATAGAAGGCACAAACAACAATAATGGTTAAGAAATGATTGAACAGAGGTTAGGAGAAGGCAAAAGAAAAACAGTTACCTTTGTCTGAGTGAAAATCACCTTGGGCATTTTGTTCTGCAGAAAACACTATCTAAATGATCCATTGTGAACTGCATGATTTAGGGGTATTGTCTGAACTAGCCACAGTTGCTTCTGCAACAGTGGGGATAATATTAATTACAGCTGTCATCTCTCATACTACTGATTTCTTCCCAATCCTATCTTCTGATTATGGTGGCATTAATCAGAGTAAGGTAGGCCGTTGAATCAAAACATATGGCTTCAGTGCGAGTAGACAGTACGCATGGGTGATCCCTGATGTATGGTCAATAAAGTGCTACAGATGCATAGGTGGTGGCATGTGTCTTAAGTGACTTTCCTGCTGAGAATTGAAAATACTGTTTCTCTAAAACAAAGCAGTGACAGTAAATTAAGACACCAATTAAAATCTTATTGGAATTAAGTCTATTGGATCCTTATTCCACACCATCGGGTAGCAGCCAGGTTGGTTCCCTTGCAAATAATTCAATTTGATGCACAGAGGATATAAGAAGGCAAAAGAGTGATAAATCTTCAGAAATTAATATGGATTAAAAATCACTCGGCCATAATTAATTCTAGAATGAAATGCGAAATTAAAGAGAATATGGAATGCAATATAAATAATTCCAAACTACAATAATCAAATTAATGTACAGATATAAACCAAATCAAACTGAGATAGTTCTAAGAGCCACTCTGCCTATTCCTTCATTCACCCCTGGGGTGGCTGACTTGGGTTCGATAGTGACTGTCCTTATCAATGCCAAAGGGACTGGTAGGACACAGTACTGAAGAATCCAGGAAAATCAAGTGGTGAAAACACCCCTACCATCCAGGCTATGCTCTCTTCTCACTGCTGCTATCAGGTGTGGTGATACCACATGTAATGATGTGTTAGAACATGATTGGAAAGAGTTCTGAGCATGTGCGGAAATGATAGCATGATCTGGAACATGGCTTGGTAAAAAAGTGGTTTTGTTGTTGTAAATGAAAGTTCTTATTCTTCCAGAATATGATTCTTTATTGTTAACCCACAGTATGTATAAATATAAGAACATAACATGGTGTCAGAATTGGGATGCAATTGAAGAAGTGAAAGCACAAGTGAAGGAATTGAGAAGTTTTATTGAAATGATGAAGTCTCAGCATAAAAAAGAGATTACACAGTTAATGAGTGAATTAGATGAAGAAAAGAAGATTCGTATTTCATTACAAATGGAAGTGAAGGGATTAAGAAAGCTACAGTACTTGAAGAAGTACAACCCAGATAATACATGGTCCAAACTGAAGAAGGAGCAGTGTTAAGAAGGAATCGCAGACCTTAAGAAAGAGCCAACTTCAGAGTTTCAGTTAACTGATGCAGACCAGTCAAAACATGGAAATAAAAATGAAAACCAAGAGCTGTGTGAACCATTTAGCGGGTCTACTCATGTTCATAAACCTCCAGAGAGACTGATAGAAACATGTTAAATTATGCATTTCTTCTGGTTAATGTTGCTAATTGTTTTTCTTTTTAAGGAAAGGAAGATGTGGTGATATCACGTGTAATGACATGTCAGAACATGATTGGAAAGAGTTCTGAGCATGCGCAGAAACGATAGAATGATCTGGAACATGGCTTGGTAAAAACGTGGTTTTGGTTTTGTTACTGTAAATAAAAGTTCTAATTCCTCCAGAATATGATTCTTCATTGTTAACCCATGGTACGTATAAATATAAAACACAACATCAGGAAGAAGGTACTAGGGCATTAGGTACCATATCCCTGGTTCAGGAACAGTTATAGAAACATAGAAACATAGAAAATAGGTGCAGGAGTAGGCCATTCGGCCCTTCGAGCCTGCACCGCCATTTATTATGATCATGGCTGATCATCCAACTCAGAACCCCGCCCCAGCCTTCCCTCCATACCCCCTGACCCCTGTAGCCACAAGGGCCATATCTAACTCCCTCTTAAACATAGCCAATGAACTGGCCTCAACAGTTTCCTGTGGCAGAGAATTCCACAGATTCACCACTCTCTGTGTGAAGAAGTTTTTCCTAATCTCGGTCCTAAAAGGCTTCCCCTCTATCCTCAAACTGTGACCCCTCGTTCTGGACTTCCCCAACATCGGGAACAATCTTCCTGCATCTAGCCTGTCCAATCCCTTTGGGATCTTATACGTTTCAATCAGATCCCCCCTCAATCTTCTAAATTCCAACGAGTACAAGCCCAGTTCATCCAGTCTTTCTTCATATGAAAGTCCTGCCATCCCAGGAATCAATCTGGTGAACCTTCTTTGTACTCCCTCTATGGCAAAGATGTCTTTCCTCAGATTAGGGGACGAAAACTGCACACAATACTCCAGGCGTGGTCTCACCAAGGCCTTGTACAACTGCAGTAGTACCTCCCTGCTCCTGTACTCGAATCCTCTCGCTATAAATGCCAGCATACCATTCGCCTTTTTCACCGCCTGCTGTACCTGCATGCCCACTTTCAATGACTGGTGTATAATGACACCCAGGTCTCGTTGCACCTCCCCTTTTCCTAATTGGCCACCATTCAGATAATAATCTGTTTTCCTATTTTTGCCACCAAAGTGGATAACTTCACATTTATCCACATTAAATTGCATCTGCCATGAGTTTGCCCACTCACACTCACCCAAACTATCCAAGTCACCCTGCATCCTCTTAGCATCCTCCTCACTGCTAACACTGCCACCCAGCTTTGTGTCATCCGCAAACTTGGAGATGCTGCATTTAATTCCCTCATCCAAGTCATTAATATATATTGTAAACAACTGGGGTCCCAGCGCTGAGCCTTGCAGAACCCCACTAGTCACCGCCTGCCATTCTGAAAAGGTCCTGTTTATTCCCACTCTTTGCTTCCTGTCTGCTAACCAATTCGCCACCCACACCAATACCTTACCCCTAATACCGTGTGCTTTAAGTTTGCACACTAATCTCCTGTGTGGGACCTTGTCAAAAGCCTTTTGAAAATCCAAATATACTACATCCACTGGTTCTCCCCTATCCACTCTACTAGTTACATCCTCAAAAAATTCTATGAGATTCATCAGACATGATTTTCCTTTCACAAATCCATGCTGACTTTGTCCGATCATTTCACCGCTTTCCAAATGTGCTGTTATCATATCCTTGATAACTGACTCCAGCAGTTTCCCCACCACCGACGTTAGGCTAACTGGTCTATAATTCCCCGGTTTCTCTCTCCCTCCTTTTTTAAAAAGTGGGGTTACATTAGCCACCCTCCAATCCTCAGGAACTAGTCCAGAATCTAACGAGTTTTGAAAAATTATCACTAATGCATCCACTATTTCTTGGGCTACTTCCTTAAGCACTCTAGGATGCAGACCATCTGGCCCTGGGGATTTATCTGCCTTCAATCCCTTCAATTTACGTAACACCACTTCCCTACTAACATGTATTTCACTCAGTTCCTCCATCTCACTGGACCCTCTGTCCCTTACTATTTCTGGAAGATTATTTATTAACCTTCAACCATCAGGTTCATGAACCAATGTGGATAACTTCACGCATCTCAACACTGAAATGATCACTGAACACAACCTATGAACTTACTTTCAAGGACTCTACAACTCAAGTTCTCAGTGTTACTATTACCTTATTTGTTTATTAATATTGACTCTTGATTGAGCTTCCCATTTTTATTAACTTATCTATTTATTATTATTACTATAGGGTGAGCATTCCTTATCCTAAATGCTTGGGGCCAGAAGTGTTACAGATTTCAGATTTAATCAGATTTTGGAATATTTGCATATGGGATAATGGATGGGACCCAAGTCTAAACCTGAAATCCATTTACATTACATACACAGCTTGTATGTACATATACCCTGAAACCAGTTTTAAATAATATTTTAATAATTTTGTGCATGAACCGGACGTGTGTATATGACCCATCAGAAAGGTGGTTAGGTGTACAGTCAGTGGCTGTTTGGCATCGCCATCATCCCCCACTCTGAATTCATGTGTTACCAGTGAGCAGTTTTTGTCTTACACTTATTCATTACACATCTGTACTTACCAATAAAAAATACTGCATACATGATTAAAAGTTTACGGTACACTGATTTTGTATATGGTTGCATTAGCACATCCCAGCACAGTAATTCTGTCCTTGTCATCCTTAATGCCTGCAGTAATTTCTCATCAGCTGTAGTCAATGTCTTCCTGAGGCAATAATGGCAGAACCAGTTTGCCTCATTAGAATTGTAGACTTGCTCTAGTGCTATATTTTCATCAGCAAAGATCTCGGCAAACTCATCAACGAATTTCACTGCAGCGTTCTGATCAGCAGATGCATTATCACCGCAAATCTTTAAAAATTTAATGTTGTGACTTTTATAAAATTTCTGCAACCAGCCTGCTGAATATTCACAATTCCCTTCAATTTTCATGATAGTAGGGGACAGAGGGTCCAGTGAGATGGAGGAACTGAGGGAAGTACATGTTAGTAGGGAAGAGGTGTTAGGTAAATTGAAGGGATTAAAGGCAGATAAATCCCCAGGGCCAGATGGTCTGCATTCCAGAGTGCTTAAGGAGGTAGCCCAAGAAATAGTGGATGCATTCGTTATGATTTTTCAAAACTCTTTAGATTCTGGATTAGTTCCTGAGGATTGGACGGTGGCTAATGTAACCCTGCTTTTTAAAAAAGGAGGGAGAGAGAAACCAGGGAATTATAGACCTGTAAGCCTGACATCGGTGGTGGGGAAAATGCTAGAGTCAGTTATCAAAGATGTGACAACAGCACATTTGGAAAGCGGTGAAATCATCGGACAAAGTCAGCATGGATTTGTGAAAGAAAAATCATGTCTGACAAATCTCATAGAATTTTTTGAGGATGTAACTAGTAGAGTGGATAGGGGAGAACCAGTGGATGTGGTATATTTGGATTTTCAAAAGGCTTTTGACAAGGTCCCACACAGGAGATTAGTGTGCAAACTTAAAGCACACGGTATTGGGGGTAAGGTGTTGATGTGGATAGAGAATTGGTTGGCAGACAGGAAGCAAAGAGTGGGAATAAACGGGACCTTTTCAGAATGGCAGGCAGTGACTAGTGGGGTACCGCAAGGCTCAGTGCTGGGACCCCAGTTGTTTACAATATATATTAATGACTTAGATGAGGGAATTAAATGCAGCATCTCCAAGTTTGCGGATGACATGAAGCTGGGCGGCAGTGTTAGCTGTGAGGAGGATGCTAAGAGGATGCAGGGTGACTTGGATAGGTTAGGTGAGTGGGCAAATTCATGGCAGATGCAATTTAATGTGGATAAATGTGAAGTTATCCATTTTGGTGGCAAAAACAGGAAAACAGATTATTATCTGAATGGTGGCCGATTAGGAAAAAGGGAGGTGCAACGAGACCTGGGTGTCATTGTACACCAGTCATTGAAAGTGGGCATGCAGGTACAGCAGGCGGTGAAAAAGGCGAATGGTATGCTGGCATTCATAGCAAGAGGATTCGAGTACAGGAGCAGGGAGGTACTACTGCAGTTGTACAAGGCCTTGGTGAGACCACACCTGGAGTATTGTGTGCAGTTTTGGTCCCCTAATCTGAGGAAAGACATCCTTGCCATAGAGGGAGTACAAAGAAGGTTCACCAGTTTGATTCCTGGGATGGCAGGACTTTCATATGATGAAAGACTGGATCGACTAGGCTTATACTTGTTGGAATTTAGAAGATTGAGGGGGGATCTTATTGAAACATATAAAATCCTAAAGGGATTGGACAGGCTAGATGCAGGAAGATTGTTCCCGATGTTGGGGAAGTCCAGGATGAGGGGTCACAGTTTGAGGATAAAGGGGAAGCCTTTTAGGACCGAGATTAGGAAAAACTTCTTCACACAGAGAGTGGTGAATCTGTGGAATTCTCCACCACAGGAAACAGTTGAGGCCAGTTCATTGGCTATATTTAAGAGGGAGTTAGATATGGCCCTTGTGGCTACAGGGGTCAGGGGGTATGGAGGGAAGGCTGGGGCGGGGTTCTGAGTTGGATGATCAGCCATGATCATACTGAATGGCGGTGCAGGCTCGAAGGGTCGAATCGTCTACTCCTGCACCTATTTTCTATGTTTCTATAGGTCTTTGCTTGTTTCATGATCAAAATGGCATTAAGCAGTATATGTTTACTCTGATGCTGCCCAATCCACTCTTTCGCGACAAATGAAA
Organism: Mobula hypostoma; assembly: GCF_963921235.1. Lineage (NCBI taxonomy): Eukaryota > Metazoa > Chordata > Chondrichthyes > Myliobatiformes > Myliobatidae > Mobula > Mobula hypostoma. Next base: position 100,964,787 of record NC_086098.1, on the reverse strand, counting down.
ATTGCAGTCTTCAATTTTCGCCTTATGCAGTGCCTATCTATTTTTCATTAACTTCTGTTCATTACTTTCAAAATAGAATCTTAACAGCCTGCCCTTCTGTTTCCTCAGGTTGTAGATGGTGGTTGTTTGTACTCCTCTGTTATATTTACACCATTGTCAAGTTTTTCTAACAGCTTGACTTTCTGTGTAAATCTTTGTGTGCCATGGTAGCATAGTGGTTAGAGCAGTGTTATTACAGCTTGTGGGCCTGGGGTTTGGAGTTCAACTGCAGTGCTGTTCTGTAAGGAATCCCTGTGGAATGCATGGGTTTTCTCTGGGTCATCTGCTTTCCTCCCACAGTCCAAAATCATATCATCTTGGGTTAATTGATCAGTATAAATTGTACTGTGATTAGGGTTAATTTTGATTGTGGGGTTGCTGGGGCAGAGTTGCTCAAAAGGCCAGAAGGACCAACTCCATGTCGTATCGCCAAATAAATAAACAAAACAAACAAACAAATAAATTAATAAATATTTCCTCTTCTTCTTTTCACTTTTACCCATAGTGGTATCTGCAGGCTTTTTTTTGACATTTTCAACAATATCTTCACAAAACAGAGAAGAAAATAAGTGCAAAACACATGGTAATCACTGTGAATTATGCATAAAAGTCTAGCTACGATGACTGTTTAAAACAAACTGGTGTCAAAAAGCCCCATTCAGGGTATGTGTGGTCACTTCTCAGAACTGTCTATGGTGCACAGAGATCTTTGCATTGCCTGGGAACCTTCCCAGTGCCTTGTGAAATTCTCCATTTGTGGCATCATGTCAGCGTATAAAAGATGTTGGGTTTTGCAGGTTTTCAGATTTTCAATCTCCAGATGAAGGTATTTGTTTTTTGTGTTTTCAAAGTTTGTCTTTTTTTTGCACATTGGTTGCTTGTCAGACTTTGCGTATAGTTTTTCATTGATTCTATTATATTTCTTTGCTCCACTGTGAATGCCCGAAAGAAAATGAATCTCAAGGTGGTATATGGTGAGATATATATACTTTGATAATAAATTACTCTGAACTTTTGAACTTTATATGAGCATTGGAGAATGCTGTTGGATTTATCTGTAAAGGTTGTTATTTAAAATCTGGATGCTGAAAGGCAGATGCAGCAAACTAGTTCCACTTCCTGTTCCTCATTTTGTTAATCTGCAAATCTCTTCAATTCAGCCATTATGCGGAAATGGAGTTCCCTTATGATACCTAAAGCGTTCTTCAATCAACAATGGTTTCAGCTCTAACTATTCCTGCATTACTTTCATGGTATCAGCAAAGCTCATTTCGGAAGGTGTGGTTGGAACATCAAACATCCAAGTAAGCTGTATGCCTCTCTTTGACTATTTCATCTCAAATACTGCTCAATTTCCATATACACATTCCAGTTATATTTGGTGCATCATTATCCTGTTCAGCATTTTGAGCTGTTAGTTCATGACCATTGCGAATTTGACTGCATTATCAAGATCTTTTTATTTATGTTCCACTCTGCTTCTTAAATTTAGCTCTGTTTATTTTCAATTACTTTACCAATATTGTATCAACATTGCCACCATTTTGAAACCCCCTTTACTGTTTTCAACAGTAAAGTTGCTTTGCACTTTCAAATTCAAAGTACACTTATTATCAAAGAATATACAAATTATACAATCTTGAGGTCTGCTTGCTTACAGGTAGCTGCAAAGCAAGAAACACAAAGAAACTCAATTTAAAAAAAATGAGAGACCAATCTCCAATGAGCAAAGAAAAAGAAAAAAAAACACAAATTCTGCAAACCAAACAACTATAAGACCATAAGACATGAGAGCAGAATTAGGTCATTTGGTCATCGAGCAAATCATAGCTGATTTTTTTTCCTCTCCTCAGACCCTCTCCCTGGCCTTCTCCCTATGACCTTTGATGCCATGTCCAATCAAGACCTATCAACCTCTGCCTTGATTACACACAATGACCTGGCTTCCACAGCTGCCTGTGGTACTAAATTCCACAAATCCACCACCCTCTGGCTAAGGAAATGTCTCCGCATCTGTTGTAAATGGACACCCTGCAATCATGAGGCTGTGGCCTCTTGTCCTAGACTTCCCCACCATGAGAAACATCCTTTCTACATCTACTCTGTCTGAGCCTTTCAACATTCAAGAGGTCTCAATGAGACCCCCCCCCCACCATCCTTCTATAAATTCCAGCGAGTACATAACCAGAACCATCAAATGTTCCTTGTATGATAATACTTCTATTCCTGGAATCATCCCTGAGAACCTCCTCTAAACCCTCTCCAATGCCTGCTCATCTTTTCTTAGATGAGGAGCCCAAAATCATTCACAATACTCAAGATGAGGTCTCACCAGTGCCTTACAAAGCCTCAGCATCACATCCCTGCTCTTGTATTCTAGACCTCTTGAAATGAATGTTAACATTGCATTTGCCTTCCTCACCACCAACTCTACCTACAGGTTAACCTATAGTGTGTTCTGCACAAGGAGTCCCAAGTCCCTTTGCATCTCAGTTGTTTGTAATTTCTCCCTGTTTGAAAATAGTCTGCAAATTTATTTCTGCTACCAAAGTGCATGACGATGCATTTTCCAACATTGTCTTTCATTTGCCACTTTCTTGCCCATTCTCCAAATCTGTCTAAGTCCTTCAGCAGTCTACTTGTTTCCTGCCCTTACACCAACCTTTGTATCATCTGCAAACTTGGCAATGAAGCTATTTATTTCATCATCTAAATAATTAATATACAACATAAAAAGAAGTGGTCCCAACACCAACCCCCGTGGAACACCACTAGTCACTGGCAGCAAATCAGAAAAGATTCCTTTGATTTCCACTTGCTGCCTACTACCAATCAGCCAATGATGTAACCATGCTAATAACTTTCCTGTAATACAATGGGCTCTCAACTTGGTAAGCAGCCTTATGTGTGGCACCTTGTCAAAAACCTCATGAAAGGCCAAATATACAACATCAACTGCATCCCCTTTATCTATCCTACTTGTACTCTTCTCAAAGAAGTACACCAGTTTCGTCAGGCAAGGTTTTTCTTATAGAAACCATGCTGACTTTGTTATGGTAGCATAGTGGTTAGAGCTTGTCCTGTATCACCAAGTACTCTGTAACCTCATCCTCAACATTTGACGACCAACATCTTCCCAACCACTGAGGGTAGGCTAACTGGTCTATACTTTCCCTCCTGCTGCTATCCTCCTTCCTTAAAGATTGGAATGAATTTTCCAAGTTTCCAGTCCTCTGGCATCATGCCAGTGTCCAATGATTTTTGAAAGCTCATTACTAATGCCTCCACAATCTCTACTGCTACCACTTTCAAAACCCTAGAGTGCAGTTCATCTGATCTGGGTGACTTATGCACCCTTAGGTCTTCCAGCTTTTTGAGCTTCTTCTTGCTTGTAATAGTAACTGCACTCACTTCTCTTCCCTCACACCCTGCAACATCTGGTACACTGCTAGTGTCTTCCACAATGAAGACTGATGCAAAATACGCATTTATTTCATCTGTCATCTCCTTGTCCCTCATTATTATTTCTCCGGCCTCATTTTTTAGTGGCACTTATCCACTCTCATACCTCTTTCATTTTTTACGCACTTGTGAAAGCATTTTCTGGGCCAGCTGGTGGCACAACGACATCGGGTTCGAAGCTAGACGGGTCCGCTCCCGAGTACACTTTCCATCCGTGCCGGGTTGCGTGTTGAGATTGCAACTCGTCCTCGTAAAATAAAGGGAAAATACTGCAAAAATGTCTGCATGAGGAGTGGCCTGCTGCACAGTCTCTCTCTCTTGCTCCGTACCTTGTAAAAGCCATGAAAAAGACGTCATCACGGACGCATGCACGCACACGCAGACGTCAAAAAAGTGAAAGCTTTTACTATCCACTTTGAAATTGTTTGCTAGCTTGCTTTCATATTTCATCTTTTTCCTCCTAATGATTATTTTAGTTGCTCACTGTAGGTTTTTAACGGCTTCCCAATCCTCTATCTTCCGGCTAACTTTTGCTTTGTTGTGTGCCCTTTCTTCTGCTTTTACATTAGCTTTGACTTCCCTTGACAGCCATGGTTGTACTAATTTGTCATTTGCATATTTCTTCATTTTTGGAATACATCTATGCTGCACCTTCCTCACTTTTCCAGAAACTCATGCCATTGCTCTCTGCTGTCACCCCTGCCAGCATCTCCTTCCAATTTACTTTGGCCAAATCCTTTCTCTTACCACTGTAATTTCGTTTACTCCACTAAAATACTGCTACATCAGACTTTGGTTTCTCCCTGTCATATTTCAAGTTGAACTCAATTATATTGTGATTACTGCCTCCAAAGGGTTCTTTTACCTTCAGTTCCCTAATCGCCTCCAGTATAAACACAATCCAGTATAACTGATCCCCTAGTAGGTTCAATGACAAACAGCTCTAAAAAGCCATCCTGTAGGCATTCAATAAACTCACTCTCTTGACATCCAATACCAAACTGATTTTCCCAATCAACCTGCATGTTGAAATCTCCCATGCCTATCATAACATTGCCTTTTTGACCCACCTTTTCTGTTTCCCATTGTAATCTGTGGTCCACTGTTGGGAGACCTGTACATAACTGCCATCCTGGTCCTTCTACCTGTGCAATTTCTTAACTCAACTGACAAGGATTCAACATCTTCTGATCCTATGTCATATCTTCCTACTGATTTGATGCCGTTTTTTACCAGCTGAGCCACATCAACCCCTCTTCCCACCTTCCTATATCTCGAACACAGCATGTAATCTTGGACATTCAACTCCCAACTTCAACCATCCTTCAGCCACGATTCAGTCATGGCCACAACATCATACCTGACAATCTGTAATAGTGCAACAAGATCATCCACCTTATTTCTCATACTCCGTGTATTGAGATATAACTCTTTAATTACTGTATTTGGTACCCTTTTTGATTCTGCATCCCCAATGCATTGATACTCACCCTACTGGCTGCAATTATGTCCTAGCATCTGCCTGCCCTTCCTGACAGTCAGATTGCACACTATCTTTGCTTTTTTCACCATTTGTCCTATCCTGAGTGTCTTCATTCGGGTTCCCAGCCCCCTGCCAAATTAGTTTAAGCCCTCCCCAATAGCTCTAATAAACTTGCCGACGAGAATATTGGTTTCCCCTGGGTTCAGGTGCAACCTGTTCTTTTTGTACAGGTTATACCACCCCCAGAAGAGATTTAAATGATCCAAGAACCTGAAGCACCAGCTTCTCAGCCATGCATTAATCTGCCAAATCATCCTGTTTCTACCCTCATTAGCACGCGGCATAGACAGCAATCCAGAAATTACTACCCGGGTGTTCCTGCTTCTCATCTAGCTCTCTAAATTCTCTCTTCAGGACCTCTTTGTTTTTCCTTCCTATGTCTTTGGTACCAATATGTACCAAGACATCTGGCTGGTCTCCCTCCCCTTCCAAAATGTTGTGGATATGATCCAAGACATCCTTAACCCTGGCACCTGGGAGGCAACATACCATCCAGATGTCCAGAGTTTCTCCAGTCTGTTCCTCTGACTATTGAGTCCCCTATCACTACTGCTCTCCTCTTCCCTTCTGCACCATGGACCTTTGCTCCGTGCCAGTAATCTGGTCTCTATGGCATTCCCCTGGAAGGTTATCCCCCAGAACAGTATCCAAAATGGTACACTTATTATTGAGGGGAATGGCCACAGACATGCTCTGCATTAACTGCCTATGCACATTTCCAGTTCTCTTGACAGTCACCCAGCTACTTGCCTCCTACAACTTTGGGGTGACTACTTCTTTGTAACTCTGATTGATTATATCCTCACTCTCTTGTATCAGCTGAAGGTCATCCAGCTGCTGCTCCAGATCCCTACCACCGTCTTCAAGGAGCTGCAGCTGGATGCTCTTCCCAAGACTCCAACATCTGGCATGAAGAACACACAATGGCCATTTATTGCACGAGGTACGGTAAGAGATAAAAAAAAAGAAGCTTACCTGAAGCCAACACTTCTTTTGAGCCAAAGCCTCCTGTGAGCCAAAACCTGACACTTCTACTCTTACCTCTGTGTGGTAAACCATATATATCTTGTAACTGGGTTAACCGTCTGGACACGCCCCTCTGCTGACTGCCCCTGTGGCTCCTCCCACAGATTCCTGTATAAGGGTATTTCACCTTGCCCCTCCCCCTCAGTCCGGGGGCAGACACTCACCGTGGAGGTCATATTGTACAGCGAATAAAAGCCTTTCAGTATTTTAGCTAACCTCAGTCTTTTGGAGTTATTGAAGGAGCTTCAATTTTATTTGCTGTACATTTTAAAGCATGGAACATGCACTGAGACCCGACAAATTAGACCTTAATCCGCAAATGCCAGAAGCTGGAAACACTATTGAACTCTGGCTGGCCTGTTTCGAAATGTACCTAGAGGAGATTAAAGCGACCGACCCCGTAGCGAAGCACAGAGTCCTACTCTCCAGGGTCAGTCCACGGGTCTATTCGCGGATCAGAGACCAGCCGAGCTACGACGGCGCGATGAGCGCCCTCTAAGGACAATACCTGCAGCCGATAAACAGCGCCTATGCTCGGCACCGCTTAGCGGCACGGCAACAACGGCCTGGGGAATCAAGTGCTGAGTTCCTCCAGGCCCTACGGATGCTCGTGCGAGCCTGCAGTTGCCAGGAGCTGATGGTGGCACAGCATGCAGAGCTCCTAGTAAGAGACGCCTTCGTCACAGGGACCAGGTCAGTGTGTGTGCGCCAGCGGGTGCTGGAAAAAGCTGACCTTACCTTAAGTTCAGCGATCGAGCTGGCCGACATGCTGGAGGCTGCTCTGCGTAACTCCAGGCACACGATCCCCCGATGGCCTCATGGGTGCCGCAGACTCCGCGACCCGCCAGAGAATCGACTTCGGCTGCTGCCAGTCGTGAGTCCATGAAGTGCTACTTCTGCGGACTGGAGAAGCACCCCCGGAAACGCTGCCCGGCCCGAGAAGCTACCTGCTCCAGCTGCGGAAAGAAGGGCCACTTCACAAAGGCCTGTAAGTCCAAATCGTGAGCGGGATCGAGCAGCGCCGCGTGTGAAACATGGGGGTCGCCATCTTGCCTGCCACCATCCTCCCTGCACGCCGCCACCACGTGCGAGACATGGGGGGCGGCCATCTTGGTCGGTGCCACTTCCCACCGCCTACGACCAACGGGTGCTCACAGGGCACCCCACTGCACCGGACCAAGACAGTGACTCAACCCTGGCTTCCGTGACCCTCGACCAAAGCGCTCCCCACCAGCTCGCAAGGTCAATGATGGACATCCTGGTGGAGGGGCACAGGACAAGCTGCCTGTTTGACACAGGCAGCACGGAGAGTTTTATCCACCCGGACACGGTGCAGCATTGCGGACTCGTGATACGGCCGGTAAGTCAGAGGGTCACCATGGCCTCCGGGTCGCATACAACAGACATCCGGAGGGGTTGTGTAGCGACGCTAGTGGTGCAGGGCACAGAATATCGAGACTTTACATTACTGGTTATGCCTCAACTGTGTGCCCCTGTGCTGTTGGGGCTCGACTTCCAGAGCCACCTGAAAAGTGTGACAATGGAGTATGATGGGCCCCTCCCACCAATTACTGTCGTAAATCCCCAATTTTGTAGGGATACGTCACATACCCCGCTACTGACCACTCCCACACTCCGACCCGCACATCCCACCCAACACCATGCCAACTGCCACACTACCGACACCACTTGCGGCCTCTCCACCCTCAGGATCCCTTCCCCACCGCTGTTCGCCAACCTGACCCCTGACTGTAAACCTGTGGCAACTAAAAGCAGGAGGTACAGCACGGGGGACAGAGCTTTCATTAAGTCGGAGGTGCAGCGGCTGCTCAGGGAGGGGGTCATTGAGGTAAGCACAAGTCCTTCGAGGACGCAGGTGGTGGTTGTTCGGAACGGGGAGAAGAATAGGATGGTCGTGGACTATAGCCAGACCATCAATAGGTTCACGCAGCTTGACGCGTACCCTCTACCCCGCATCGCGGATATGGTCAATCAGATAGCACAGTACAAGGTGTACTCGACCATAGACCTAAAATCCACTTACCACCAGCTCCCCATCTGCCGGGAGGACCGCCCTTACACTGCCTTCAAGGAGGACGGCAGGCTTTATCAATTCCTGTGCGTCCCCTTGGTGTCACAAATGGTGTATCTGTCTTCCAGAGGACTGGATGTTGGACCAGTGCCAACTGAAGGCCATGTTCCCATATCTGGATTACATCATCATCTGCGGTCACGACCGGCAGGATCACGACAACAACCTCCAAGAATTTCTCCAAGCGGCCAAATCTTTCAATCTCACCTATAACAAGGACAAGTGTGTATTTGGGACCACCCGACTTGCTATCCTTGGGTGTGTCGTGGAGAATGGAGTCATTGGCCCTGACCCCGACCGTATGCGCCCCTTGTTGGAACTCCCTCTTCCCAATACCCTCAGAGCCCTCAAAAGGTGCCTGGGCTTCTTTTCATATTATGCCCAATAGGTCTCTAACTATGCAGACAAGGCCCGCCCCCTGGTCAAGTCCACCACATTCCCCCTCTCTGCCGAGGCCCACGCGGCCTTCAGCCGCATAAAAGGGGACATTGCCAAAGCAGCAATGCATGCGGTGGTTGAGTCCATTTCCTTCCAAGTGGAGAGTGACGCCTCCGACTTTGCACTGGCTGCTACCCTCAATCAGGCAGGAAGACCAGTGGCGTTCTTCTCCCATACTCTTCAAGGCCCTGAACTTCGGCACTCCGCAGTGGAGAAAGAGGCCCAGGCCATAGTGGAAGCTATTAGGCACTGGAGGCACTATCTCGCTGGCAAAAGGTTCACCCTGCTGACTGACCAGCGCTCAGTCGCATTCATGTTTAATAACCAACAGCGGAGCAAAATCAAAAATGATAAAATTCTGAGGTGGAGAATCGAACTCTCCACCTACAACTATGACATCATGTACAGGCCTGGGAAGCTCAACGAGTCCTCCGATGCCCTATCCCGGGGAACATGCGCCAGCACGCAGATCGACCGGCTATACGCCCTACATGTAGACCTTTGCCACCCAGGAGTCACTCGGCTTTTCCACTTCGTGAAAGCCCGGAACCTGCCTTACTCCCTTGAGGAGATCAGGACGATGACCAGGGACTGCCAAGTCTGCGCAGAGTGCAAACTGCACTTCTACCGACCTAAAAAGGCACAACTCATCAAGGTCACCCGCCCCTTTGAGCGACTGAGTGTTGACTTTAAGGGCACACTTCCCTCCACCGACCGCAATGTGTACTTTCTTAACGTAATTGACGAGTACTCGCGGTTCCCCTTCGCCATCCCCTGCCCCGACACCACTACCACGTCAGTTATAAAAGCCCTGAGCAAGCTCTTCACTCTGTTCGGATACCCATGCTATATCCACAGTGACAGAGGGTCCTCATTTATGAGTGACGAGCTGCGCCAATACCTACTGGCTAGGGGAATTGCAACCAGTAGGACACGAGCTATAATCCCCGGGGGAATGGACAGGTGGAGAAGGAGAATGGCACGGTGTGGAAAGCCATACTCTTAGCCCTCACGTCAAAGGGACTGCCAGTCTCTCGCTGGCAGGAGGTCCTTCCCGAGGCACTCCACTCCATCCGCTCCCTGTTATGCACAGCCACCAATGCCACCCCTCATGAGCGGCTCCTTTCATTTCCCAGAAAGTCGACCACTGGGACCACCCTACCAACTTGGCTGACGTCCCTGGGGCCAGTGCTGCTCCGGAAACATGCGAGGAGCAATAAATACTCCCCGATGGTCGAGAGGGTTCACTTACTTCATGCGAACCCTCAGTATGGCTACGTGGTTTTACCTGATGGGCGGGAGGACACGATCTCCATCCGCGACCTGGCGCCCGCAGGAGCTCTGGTCCCCTACCCTGAACACTCCGTGGTGACTACTGACCCCGTACCCACCAATGTATGTACCCACGAGACACCGCACACTCCAAATCCTACCCAGACACCACACGACTCTCCCATACCATCCGCAAAGCCTATCATGCTGGCACCTCAAGTCAGGCCGGAGCCAGCACAACCGCCGTCGCCGATGCAATCACCGCCAGTGCTACGTAGATCACAGTGACGGACTCGACTGCCTGATAGACTTGACCTGTAAATATACTTGTTTTAAATATTGTCAGTCACTCACCCCGCGGGACTCTTTTCAAAAAAGGAGAGGTGAATGTGGTAAACCATATATATGTTGTAACTGGGTTAACTGTCTGGACACACCCCTCTGCTGACTGCCCTTGTGACTCCTCCCACAGATTCCTGTATAAAGGTGTTCGCCTTGCCCCTCCCCCTCAGTCCGGGGGCAGACACTCACCATGGAGGTCGTATTGTACAGCGAATAAAAGCCTTTCAGTATTTTACCTAACCTCATTCTTTTGGAGTTATTGAAGGAGCTTCACTCTGGCCTACTTCCAACAATGGTCACCCTGCTAGTCCCTTCTGTACTTCTAGTTAATTTGCTGTGCTCTGCTCCTGCTGCTGATTAGGCCGCCAAAATGAACCCGAACGCCCACGAAGCATTCGTTTTAAACAAGCGTCACCGACTTGTGAGAAACATCATTGCTATGCTCTGCTCCCACCGCTGATTGGGCTGCTGCAGTGCAACAGAACAGAGAATGACAACAGCATTCCAAAACTGACTACTTCGATCCAAATCCCTGCAGCAGCCCAAAGTAGGCCCAAAGCCTTGGTGCTCAGCTTATCATATTAGCGGGGCAAATCGCCACAGAGTTTGCTGATACGAAGCACACAATCTCAGCGTCATGGAGCAAGGAGCCCCTAGTCTATCTGGCCTGGAGTTTATATTGCCCAAACTGCAGATTGTATCTCACATTAGGACCCAGGCTCCGCCGCGGCAATTCACTTCAGGCCTAGATTTTGCTGCCAAAGAAGCTGCCCTTGATCTCTCCAAATGTTCAGGCTTTTGCATACAACACAGGGACTGAGCCCACAACAAACCTTCTCAATAATTGGTTGAAGAAGAATAAGCAAACTAAAGCCAGCTGTACTGCTTGAAGGCGTTATTACCTTTTCACATGCAGAACATTGCAAACCTTTTCCTCAGCTAGTTGCAGATTTGTTGCGACATACACAAATTGCTGAAGGAACTCCGCAGGTTAGGCAGCATCTATCGAGAGGAACAGACAGTTGACATTTCTGGCTGAGACCCTTTACCTCCACCTTCACTACTGAGTTCCTCCAGTGTCTTATGAGCATTGCTCTGTATTTCCAGCATCTGCAGAACCTCTTGTGTTTAAGAAGAATTATTGACAGTTCTGATGCTGAGAAAATGAATAATTTTCTGAAATTAACAGAGATTCCAAGTTCAACTTTATTGCCGTAGGCATGCATGTACTCACCATAAATGTCATGAAAATAAACTTTTTGCAGCAGCAATAGAGTACATTAAAAGCATAGAAACATAGAAACATAGAAAACCTACAGCACAATACAGGCCCTTTGGCCCACAAAGTTGTGCTGAACATGTCCCTACCTTAGAAATTACCATAGCCCTCTATTTTTCTAAGCTCCATGAAAAACATAATTAACATAAATCATACATAATGTCCACATGCACAGAAATCAATTACCAAAGAAACACACACAAGATGCTGGAGGAACTCAGTAGGACAGGCAGCATCTTTGGAAAAGAGTAAACAGTTGACGTTTTGGACCGAGACCCCTCTGAACGATATTTGTGCATGTAGAGAATAAGATAAAGAAATATAGTTCAAAATAGGTTCGGGTTTTTTAGATTGATTCCAGAACCTGATGGCAGTGAGGAAGAAGCTGCTATTGAACCTTGGGTCTTCAAGTTCCTATATTTCCTGCCTGATGACAGCAGTGTGAAACAAGTGTGATCTAAATCTTGGGGAGAGGGGTCATGATGAAGCGTGTTTCTTTCCAAAGACATCACCCATTGCAGATATTCTCGAAGGTGTGGATTGTTGTACTGAACGATGGAACTTTCTGAGTCCACCAGTCTCTGGAGCTTCTTGTAAACCATGCATCAGATTTTCCATAACAACAGGAATTCTGCAGATGCTGGAAATTCAAGCAACACACATCAAAGTTGCTGGTAAATGCAGCAGGCCAGGCAGCATCTATTGGAAGAGTTTCAGTCGACGTTTCAGGCCGAGACCCTTCGTCAGGACTAACTGAAGGAAGAGTTAGTAAGAGATTTGAAAGTGAAAGGGGGAGGGGGAGATCCAAAATGATAGGAGAAGACAGGAGGGGGAAGGATGGAGCCAAGAGCTGGACAGCTGATTGGCAAAGGGGATACGAGAGGATCATGGGACAGGAGATCCGGGGAGAAAGACGGGGGGAGGGAACAGAGGATGGGCAAGGGGTATATTCAGAGGGACAGAGGGAGAAAAAGGAGAGTGAGAGAAAGAATGTGTGTATAAAAATAAATAATGGATGAGGTACTAGGGGGAGATGGGGCACTAGCGGAAGTTAGAGAAGTCGATGTTCATGCCATCAGGTTGGAGGCTACCCAGACGGAATATAAGATGTTGTTCCTCCAACCTGAGTGTGGCTTCAACTTTACAGTAGAGGAGGCCGTGGATGGACATGACAGAATGGGAATGGGACGTGGAATTAAAATGTGTGGCCACTGGGAGATCCTGCTTTCTCTGGCGGACAGAGCATAGGTGTTCAGCAAAGCGGTCTCCCAGTCTGCGTCGGGTCTCGCCAATATATAGAAGGCCACATCGGGAGCACCGGACGCAGTATATCACCCCAGTCGACTCACAGGTGAAGTGTCGCCTCACCTGGAAGGACTGTCTGGGGCCCTGAATGGTGGTAAGGGAGGACGTGTAGGGGCATGTGTAGCACTTGTTCTGCTTACAAGGATAAGTGCCAGGAGGGAGATCAGTGGGGAGGGATGGGGGGGACGAATGGACAAGGGAGTCGCGTAGGGAACAATCCCTGCAGAAAGCAGAGAGAGGGGGGAGGGAAAGATGTGCTTAGTGGTGGGATCCCGTTGGAGGTGGCGGAAGTTGCGGAGAATAATATGTTGGACCCAGAGGCTGGTGGGGTGGTAGGTGAGGACCAGGGGAACCCTGTTGTTAGTGGGGCGGCGGGAGGATGGAGTGAGAGCAGATGTGCGTGAAATGGGGGAGATGCGTTTGAGAGCAGAGTTGATAGTGGAGGAAGGGAAGCCCCTTTCTTTAAAAAAGGAGGACATCTCCTTCGTCCTGGAATGAAAAGCCTCATCCTGAGAGCAGATGCGGCGGAGACGGAGGAATTGCGAGAAGGGGATGTCATTTTTGCAAGAGACAGGGTGAGAACAGGAATAATCCAGATAGCTGTGAGAGTCAGTAGACACTGAGTAGTAGACATCAGTGGATAAGCTGTCTCCAGAGATAGAGACAGAAAGATCTAGAAAGGGGAGGGAGGTGTCGGAAATGGACCAGGTAAACTTGAGGGCAGGGTGAAAGTTGGAGGCAAAGTTAATAAGGTCATCGAGCTCAGCATGCGTGCAGGAAACAGCGCCAATGCAGTCTTCGATGTAGCCAAGGAAAAGTGGGGGACAGATACCAGAATAGGTTTGGAACATAGATTGTTCCACAAAGCCAACAAAAAGGCAAGCATAGCTAGGACCCATACGGGTGCCCATGGCTACACCTTTAGTTTGGAGGAAGTGGGAGGAGCCAAAGGAGAAATTATTAAGAGTAAGGACTAATTCCGCTAGACGGAGCAGAGTGGTGGTAGAGGGGAACTGATTGGGTCTGGAATCCAAAAAGAAGCGGAGAACTTTGAGACCTTCCTGATGGGGGATGGAAGTATACAGGGACTGGACATCCATGGTGAAAATAAAGCGGTGGGGGCCAGGGACCTTAAAATCATCGAAAAGTTTAAGAGCGTGAGAAGTGTCACGAACATAGGTAGGAAGGGATTGAACAAGTGGGGATAAAACCGTGTTGAGGTATGCAGAAATGAGTTCGGTGGGGCAGGAGCAAGCTGAGACAATAGGTCTGCCAGGACAGGCAGGTTTGTGGATCTTGGGTAGGAGGTAGAAATGGGAAGTGCGAGGTGTGGGAACTATAAGGTCGGTAGCAGTGGATGGGAGATCCCCTGAGCGGATAAAGTCGGTGATGGTGTGGGAGACAATGGCCTGGTGCTCCTTAGTGGGGTCACGATCGAGGGGTAAATTTAGAGGAGGTATCCACGAGTTGTCGCTGTGCCTCGGCAAGGTAGAGGTCAGTACGCCAGACTGCAACAGCACACCCCTTATCGGCGGGTTTTATAGTAAGGTTAGGATTAGTGTGGAGGGAGTGGAGAGCAGAGCGTTCCGAAGGAGTGAGGTTGGAATGGGGACAAGGTGCGGTGAAGTCGAGACGGTTGATGTCCCGTCGGCAGTTAGCGATAAAGAGATCCAGAGCAGGCAGAAGACCAGAGCGGGGTGTCCATGAAGAAGAGGAGGGTTGAAGACAGGAAAAGGGGTCATCGGTGGGGGTGGAAGAGTCCTTGCCGAAGAAGTAGGCTCGGAGACGGAGACGGTGGAAGAAGAGTTCCGCATCATGGCGAACACGGAACTCGCTGAGGTGTGGGCGAAGGGGGACAAAGTTGAGGCCCTTATTGAGGACAGAGTTGAAGGTCAGAGGGGTTGGTAAAGACCCGGCATGGATGACAGCTGGGATCAGAGGGGGGAAGGGGGAGTCTGGGGGTGTCAATGGAGAGGGGAGGGTTGGGGTGAGAGGAAGATGGAAGATCTTCCATACCAGGTTGACATGCAACTTATCAGAAAGCATCAAGCTTTCCATGTTTTGTTAGTCTTGTGTCCACAGTATGTCTGATAGAGATAAAGTATCTCCAGAACAGGTCGATAGATACAGATTTTCCTGTATACACACATTTCTGATCCACTAGGTAATCCTGCATTTTTGAATTGATATCTAGAGCCAGTGTATGGCTAAGCACTCATACTAATGCTCCTCCTGCAGAATTAGTGAGAGTGGAAGGAATGCACATATCCAACATTCCATATCCTTACATGGCATGTAACAAAATATAAACCAAGCACTTAGTTGCCCATGGATTTCAGTTATCATTGTGATACTGAAACACTGATACAATAATTGGAAGGTCAGACTTGTTGTTCTGGATCACTGTGTTCTGCACAATGTTGCCACCTGGTGTAAGCTTATGGTAGATCTTTTTTAAGACAGGTCATTTGTTTACAAATGGAAAATCTGAGTCATAACCAAAAAAAACCGAGGTTGAATAAGTATCCATGATTATATAAGGTTAGCATACTAAATGGTGCCTTTTCATCAAAATAAGAAGAAACAAGTTGTCAGATCAGCCTCCTATTCCATCTCTTCTACATGTTTATACTCCTCAACCAATATAATGGTGAGAGTTATAACATAATTTAACGTTATGATTAATATCCTGATGAAGAGTCTCAGCCTGAAACATTGACTTTTTGTTTCTTTCCATAGTTGTTGCTTGACCTGCTGAGTTCTTCCAGCATTTTGTGTATGTTACTCTGGATTTCCAGCATCTGCTCAATCTGTTGTGTTTCTCATTATTAATGTGTTGCTACTGTTTTATACCTCTCCCACATGAAAGTCACCTTTATGGATTTTTTTCTACTTTCTCTTATTAAGCACAAAGTTTCAGTAATTTGTGTGCTTGAGGCATAATTTTCTTTATTTCTCCTGGTGAACTAACAAAGAAAATTGTTGACAATCTTGTAATTGATATAAATAGGCATTCAAAAGTGTACGTAGCAAATATAAATCTGACTTTTAGAAAAATAAAACCCAGGAGGTTAAGGGACAGCGATAGTTTGGATACGATTTGAAGTTAAACTAGGAAGCCAAAAGATTCAATTACATCTGGAGCAAAATATAAACGAGTGAGAAACTTAGTGGGTCAAGCAACATATGTACAGGGAATGGAATTGTTGATGTTTCAAATCGAGACTCGGTATCACAATTTGATGTCTCCAACAGTTTGATTTTGGCTCCAAATTACAGCATCTACAGTCTCTTGTGTCTCCAATTAAATCTGTTGCCTTTTTCCCCCTTAGCTGGGTGGGAGTTGGGTCTCCTGAGCACAGGCTGACATCCAGCCTTCTGCTCTGGGTAAATGTTAGCCCTGAAACACTGTGCTGTGCCAAAAGTAAAGCTGGAAAGAGTGCAAAAAAGATTTACAAGAATGTTGCTGGGACCTGACCTTTACAGAGCTGTTGAGGAGGCTTTATTCCTTGGCACACATGAAAAGAAGACGTGACCATAAGAGGAGCATAAAATCAATGGTTCCGTGCGAGCAGCACTTACAGAGAGACATCGAGCTTACATTGCTGGTGATCAACTGGATCTCAAGAAAAGCAGCAATGATCTGCGCAAAGCTATCAAGGCTGCGGAACAACAGTATAGAGAGAAGACTGAGTCAAGATTCACGATGAATAGCACACGTGACTTGCGACGAGGACTGCATACCATCGCAGACTTCAAAGCCAAACGTTGGGGTGCCGCCAACATTGCAGCCTCTCTCCCAGATGAGCTCAATTGCTTTTACTCTCGGTTCGATGTCGCTAACTCTGAGCCTCTGAGGGAAGCCACCAGTACAACCTGCAACCTGGTCATCTCTGAGGCTGAGGTATGCAGACGTTTCCAGCAAGTGGACAGTCGCAAGGCTGTGGGACCGGACGGCATCCCAGGGCAAGTACTCAAGATGTGCGCAGCAAAACTGGCAGGTGTATTTACTTATGTAGCCCCCCCAGCCAGCCTCAGGGTCACTTGGCTCGCTGTCGTCTAGGGAAACAGCCCTCGGCCCTGCCAAACTGGGTAATTAGTTTGTGTGGATGCTGTGTGAGGTACCTCACCCCGCCCAAATAACAGACAATACACCAGATGCAATTAAATGATTTACTGTTTATAGATATTACTGGAACTATATAATTAATAGATAATAAAATATAAAAGGAAAATAAAAGGTGCCACACTTATCGAAGTTCAATCTCTTTGTGCACAAACAGTTGGAGCTCAGGACCCTCCTTCTTCACTCTGCGTCTCCCCTCGGACCACCTCGACCTGCCGCCTGGGACCAACAATGGTGGTTGACCAGACGCTCGACACGAGTCCACCTCCATCTCCTCTCCTCGCCGAACATCCTAGACCTTGGACTCCTGTGTGGAGTCTGAACCTGTTAGCGGACTCACAGCACCTTGTCCATCCTCTGTCTCTCTCTCCCGCTTTCTGGCAAAAACCCGCGCATCACACTAACTTACAGACACACAGAAAGAATATCATCTCTCCCAATTGGTTCGTAACATCCTCTTACCAATAACATAATCCAAACAAACTGTTAGCAGGAGGACTTTCTCAGCAGTTAACATAACAAAGAAGCCATTTCAATTATAACATAACAAAGAAGCCATTTTAATTAGACTACGCAGTAACATAAAAGAAGAAACCTCTTACACTGGTATTTTTAATCTCTCCCTCTCTGTGTAGAGTGCCCTCCTGCTTCAAATTATCCACCATTGTCCCTGTACCAAAGAAGACCAAGGTAGCATGCCTGATGACGGGCGCCCTATCGCACTCACCTCAATAATAAGCAAATGCTTTGAGAGGCTGGTCAAGGATTACATCTGTAGCTTGCTACCACATAAACTGGACCCTCTACAATTTGCCTACCAACACAACCAATCGACAAATGACACAATAGCCACTGATCTACATACTGTCCTTACACATCTGGAGAAGAAGGATGTGTACGTGAGACTGCTGTTCTTGGACTACAGTTCAGCATTCAACACTATAAATCCATTTAGGCTCGACAAGAAGCTCAGAGACACCGGCCTTGACCCTGCTTTGTGCAGTTGGATCCTGGACAACCTGTAGATCACCAGCAGATTGTAAGAGTGGGCTCCCTTACCTCCAACCCGCTGACTCTCAATATAGGAGCCCCTCAGGGCTGCGTACTGAGTCCCCTCCTTTGCTCTCTGTATACACATGACTGTATCGCCACAGTTCCAATCTGTTAATTAAATTTGCTAATGACACTACATTGATTGGCCTTGTCTCAAGCAATAAAGAGGTGGCCTACAGGAATAATTCATCCCTCTGTCAGAGTGGTGTTAAGAAAACAACCTCCCCCTCAATGTCACAAAAACAAAGGAGCTGGTTGTGAATTACAGGAGGAATGGAGACGGGCTAACCACTATTGACATCAATGGATCTGGGGTTGAGAGGGTAAACAGCTTCAAGTTCCTCAGCATCTACATCACCGAGGACCTCACGAGGTCTGTACACACCAGCTACGTGGTGAAAAAGGCATAACAGCTCCTTTTTCACCTCAGATGGTTGAGGAAGTTGGTATGGGCCCCCAGATCCTAAGAACTTTTTACAGGGGTACAATTGAGAGCATCCTGACTGGCTGCATCACTGCCTGGTACAGGAACTGTACCACCCTTAATCGCAGGACTTTGCAGAGAGTGGTGCGACAGTCCAGCACATCTGTAGTTGTGAATTTCCCATGATTCAGGACGTTTACAAGGATAGCTGTGTAAAAAGGGCCCGTAGGGTTATTTGGGACCCAAGTCATTCCAACCACAATCTATTCCAGCTGCTATCATCCGGGAAGCGGTACCGCAGCATAAAAGCCAGGACCAACAGGCTCCGGGACAGCTTCTTCCATCAGGCCATCAGACTGGTGAACTCACGCTGATTTGATTGAACTCTATATTACATTGATAGTTCTATTTATTATAAATTACTGTCACAAAGTAGCTGCACTTTTGGTATACGAAATTAGTTGAATTTTGATGGGGTGCATTCTATATTTAATATTTAAGTAAAATTTGAGTGATTGGTTGATTAAGTATTCTTTTTCATTTAAATAATTCATTACGGGTTAAATGCATAAATACGTGAATTGCATATGTCATCACACTACCGCAAGATATATGTGCCCCTCTCTTGAAGTAAACACAAAATTAGACCACAAACATGAGGAAATCTGCAGATGCTGGAAATTCAAGCAACACACACAAAATGCTGGTGGAACACAGCTGGCCAGGCAACATCCATAGGATGAAGGACAGTCGAGGTTTCGGGAAACACTTCGTCAGGACTAACTGAAGGAAGAGTAAGTAAGGGATTTGAAAGTGGGAGGGGGAGGGGGAGATCCAAAATGATAGAAGAAGACAGGAGGGGGAGGGATGGAGCCAAGAGCTGGACAGGTGATTGGCAATCAACAAAATTAGACCTGCATTTTTGGACTCCCATGACTCCTTTTGAAATAGATTAATGCTTTGAAGTTACAAAACATACCAGGGAGTATGCATGATTCCAACATCACTTCAAAATTTGGTTGTAAAATAATCTGAACCTTCTCAGCTTTATGTGGTTTACTGAGCCATGTCATTATTTCAGGGAGATCACTGTATCTCTCCCTTGATTCTGTTGGGCTGCAAGTCATTGAATCATAGAGTCAAAGATGATGGGAGCTGGGAATCAGGAGCATTTTTGCCCGGCCTGTTCCACTCTGTAATGAGATCATGCCTGATTCGCGACCTATAGCTGTTGGTAAAAAAAAGTATATTATTCTCAGATTTAACATTAATAATTTACCCAGCACTTAATTTTGTTCATGAAACTGAGCTCGAAACTTGTACCACCCTTTCGGCTGTGACAGAGATGGTTATGCTTTGTGTTAGACAATGGAACAGTATGCTGGGCCACTTTTGGGGGGGGGTACATCAGTGCAGAACTGCCTGCAATAGCGCATAGAACTCTGCAGTGCAGAAACAGGCCCTTCCATCTCCTTGCCACCCAGACCATTGCCTTTGATGCCCCTGTCATCAGTGCACCTATCCAAACTTTTTTTAAGTGTTATAATTGAAACCCGATCTGCCACTTCCACTGGCTGCTCATTCTACACTCACACTCTGCTCTGAAGGAAGAAGATCCCACTCAGAATGCTGAAGCTACTTTCATTATGGAGGCTGTAAGTGGAATAGATGAAGGTCTGTAGACTTCTCCAATCCCCTTCCCGTCTCAGTACCGTCTTTAACAGAGGTGAACTAAAAGTGCCCAGTTCAAATCTATGCCCTTGCATTGTTCAAAAGTTCAAAGGAAATTTCTTATCAAAGTGCATATACATTCAGTGGCCACTTTATTAGAGATCCCCTGTATCTTTTAAAGTCGACACTTAGTGTGGTCCATGGTCTTTTGCTATTTTACCCCATCCACTTCAATGTTCAGCATGTCCTATGGTATTTTGTACATCACTGTTTTAATGCATGATTATTTGAGTTACTGTTGCCTTCCTGTCAGCTTGAAGCAATCTGGTCATTCTCCTCTGACCTGTTTCATTAACAAGGCACTTTCACACACAGAACTGCCAGCTCACTGGATGTTTTTATTGTTTGCACTATTCTCTGTAAACTCTAGAGACTGTTGTGGATGAAAATCCCAGATCAACTGTTTCTGAGATGCTCAAACCACCCTGTCTGGTACCGATAATCTTTCCATGATCGACGTCACTTACCTCACATTTATTCCTATTCTGATGTTTGGTCTCAACAACAATTGAACCTCTTTGACCATGTCTGCTGCCATGTGATTAACTGGTTAGATATTTGCATTAACAAGGAAGTCTACAGGTGTACCTAATAAAGTGGCCACTGAGTGTATGTCACCACATACTACCCTGAGGTACATTTTCTTGCAGACATTCACAGTAGACTAAAGAAATACAAAGGAATCACAAAGACTGACAAGCAACCAATGTGCAAGAGGAGACAAACTGTGCAAATACGAATAATGATAAATATGTAAATAAATAATACTGAGAATGTTGAATATTAAATGGTCTTTTACCATCGTGATCTACTTGTCTGAACTTGCTCTCCACCTCTGCTGAGATCTTGCCTAATTTCAGGTGGTAGTAAGGGAATTGTAACAAAGGTGCATTACTGATCAACAATGTATTTCGCTTGATTGAGGTCAAATTGCTTCGCATTGTATGCGGGTCCATCACACAGATGATGTTGGAAGGGACAGGGGCAGCTTGCTGCACAGCCCGAGAAGGATACCCAGCTACAACTCTCGGATCAAGGTGGTACTGTACAACGATCCAGCCACAGGGAAGAGGCAGGCTGTTCAGAGCCCAATGGATGAAGCAGGCACTGCCATGCAAGGGATGAAAGGTGCTGGGAAACAGGGTGACACATAGTACCATGTGGCCTTCACATAGATTTGTAATGTCTGTGGTTCTGAGGAGTAGCAGTCATGGTGATTTCCCACAGAAAATCCTGAGCAACAAACACAAAATTTTGGAGTAACTCAGCATGTCAGGCAACATCTACAAAGGAGAATACACAATCAAAGTTCCCTGCATCGGCAGAATCTTCAATGTCTATGAAGAAATATTGAGCTACATCTGGATATATATTATAACAATCTTTCCCCTATATATATATCAGTGATTCCAATGGTTTCTTAGCAAAATTCTGGCAGGGAATTTTGAATCTAGAAGCACCACAAGTACAATACCAGATTCTTGCACCTTAGATAATTAGCCAGAAGGTGGTAATCTATGCAGTTCATTGACACATACAGCTGTGGAGGCCAAGTTATCAGTATATTTAAAGTGGAGGTTGATAGGTCTTGATTAACAAGTGTCAAAGGTTACAGGAAGAAGCTAGGAGAATAGCATTGAGAGGGGTAATAAATCAGCCTTGATCAAATGGCAGGGCAGACTCAATGGGCCAAATGGCTTAATTCTACTCTGATACCTTCTGGTTTTTTGTTAATGAGGTGGTTGTTCAGGGATTTAAAGCTGAAGTTCTTTATTTACTCAGGGCCTGTTCCTTTGGAAACTGGTTGAGTTGAAGAAGTTTTCCCGGTGTTTTAGATGACTAAATTAACATGGCATAATACTTTCACAACTTCTGTGTTCTTCATTTTAATGTTCTTGGAGTTAGGGGAGCTTTCAACTAAATACAAGCTGAAAGCAAATCCTGTAGTCATGAAACGGCTCCCCTAACTTTATGATATTCTTTGCCACTTTACAGCCTACAATCTTGATCTGCGGTCATTTCAAATAGTGCTTTGGAATTTTTTCCATTAACCTGAGAGGAGAGAGGAGACCTCAGTTTAATGTTTTATCTGAAGGATAGCACTTAGTTCCCTATCAATATTTAATGGGTATACTAGCCAGGGTCTATATGCATATGTCTCTGGAGTAAGATTTGAACTCACAGCTTTCAGACTTAGAAGCAACTTAACCATAACTCATATATAAATTTAACTTTAACATGTGGGTTAATTCATAATAACCCTGTTAGATAATACCATCAACACACATGAATGTTGCTGGTAAACGCAGCAGGCCAGGCAGCATCTCTAGGAAGAGGTACAGTCAATGTTTCAAGCTGAGACCCTGTCCTGACGAAGGGTCTCGGCCCGAAACGTCGACTGTACCTCTTCCTAGAGATGCTGCCTGGCCTGCTGCGTTCACCAGCAACTTTCATGTGTGTTGCTTGAATTTCCAGCATCTGCAGAATTCCTCGTGTTTGCGGAGATAATACCATCTCTTGCTTTGTCTGAGATTAGAAGGAAACTTGTGGAAATAATATTAAGTGTTTGTACTTTTTATTACAATGTTATCACTTCCTCATTCCTATGTGTAGCTGCTCAACAATTGTTTGAGATTATGTGGGAAGTGTCTCTAAATCACATTCGAATCTCAGCTGCCACAATTAACATTACCAGGGCAGAAAAATGAAAGGGATTTGGGAGGTCAGTGAACAAGTAAATATCAGTGCACCACAGAGAATAAGTGTGGAAGTAAGAACAACTTTGTCATATAATCAATTTGGATGCAATGGTTTAATATATGATGCTATATACTTAAAAGGGCAGCAATAAATAATACATGGATAGAAACAAATCACTCCATTTAGTGAGGCTGATGAATTGCCTGGCATAACACCAAACAGCTTCTACAGATGTACAACAGCAAAAGGAGAATGCAGAAGAGAAAAGCCAGCCACAAGTTCTAAATAGGTAAGAACATAATAGTTCCACAACTTTAAAATGACAGAATCAGATTCAGATCTGCTATCGCCGACATATGCTGTGAATTTTTTTTTGTGGAATGCAACAGTGCAAAGACATAAATATCTATAAATTACAAAAAATACATAAATAGTGTGAAAAAAAGTAATGAGGCCATGGTCTGGGTTCACATATCATTCAGAAACCTGATGTGCAATGGGAAGAAGTAGTTCCTAAATCACTGAGTATCAGTCTTAAAGTTCCTATATCTCTTCCCTGATGGTAGTAACGAGAATAGGGTATGACCTGGATAGTGAAGGTCCTTAATAATGGATGCCACCATTTTGAGGCATTGTCTCTTGAAGATGCCCTCCATGGTGGAGAGTTGAGCCCATGATGGAGCTGGCTAAGCCTCTTCTGATCCTATGCATTGAAGACTACATCAGTCAGTCAGTGGGTGCCATCCCGAATCCGGGATTGGCGGCTATGTACCTCCATCTTCTTTGATCTTGCGCTCTTTTTCTGGCCTCAGCATAACTCAACCCAGTCCATTGCCTCATATTATCATACCAAGTGGTTCGCTGTCTTTCTCTTTCCCTCCTTCCTTCTATCATCCCTTCCAATAATAATTTCTGCAGTCCACCACCTTTTAACAAGTGCCTGGCATATTCCAGCTTCCTTTTCTGCACATTCTTCAGCAACTCCTTTTCTCTCCTCACTCTCTTCAACACTTCCATATTATTGACCTTCATCACCCATCTAATTTTCTGCATTCTCCTTAAACACCACATTTCAAATGCCTCCAATCGTCGTTGCGCTTCCTTGCATAAGCTCCACAATTCGACACCATACAACAGACTGCTCCAGGCGTAGCATTTCCAATTTCTACAACGCAGCCCAAAGTCCAACCTCTTGCCAACCTCTTGCCACACAGCACGTCACTCAGGCTCCAGAACGTTGATCTTACAATCTCAATTCTTCGTCTAATTTCTGTATCACATTTCCCATCCTCTGTAATCATCTGTCCCAAGTACACAAACTTCATGACTTTCTCTATGCCTACACTGTTACTTTTGATACTGATTTTGGGGACTTCTTTCCTCCGTGATACTGCCATCATCTTCGTCCTTGCAGCATTTATTATGCAACCGGTCAGAATGCTCTCCATAGTATAATCTGTAGAAATTTGCCGGAGTTTTTGGTGTCACACCAAATCTCCTCAAACTCCTGATGAAGTAGATTCACCAGGATGTCTTCATTGTAACTGCATGAAAATGTTGGGCTCAGGATAGTTCCTCTGAGATGTTGGCACTCAGGAAATTGAAGCTGTTCACTGAGAGTCGTCTGATAGTATAAATGCATCAAACCTAAAATTGAAACCTCACCATTTTTTGTAGCCAGTGGCAAGATCTATGGTTGCTATAACTTCCATACCAAATGTCTTCTAGGTAAATTACACTTAGGAGTTGTTTCAAGAGCAGGTGAAGGACATTCTTTGTTTGGTTCTCATAGTGTTTATCTCATCTTTTGTGGGCTACTTGCAAAAAGCAAATAGCAGGGGCAGAGCTGTTAATAGAACTTCTTGATATCAAAGGCACTAATTGTCAGTTAACAGCAATATCTGACAAAACAATGCATCAAAGTTATATTGACTTGATTCCCTACACTTTATACACTGCATTTCTCTGGTATGTTGTTATGTCCTGTGACCATTTTGCTGCTGATACTGCTAATGTTGTTGTAAGATAAACACATTGCCATTGTATTTATTGTAGTTATATGAGAGGTTCTTCCTCAAGATTGATTGAAGAGTTAGTTGAAAAGTTTTGTCAAATATTATATATACATTAATGTCTGGTCTGTCCATTTAGATTATGAGAACACTCAGTCCTCTTTTATTGTCCTTTAGAAATGCATACATGCATTAAGAAATGATACAATGTTTCTCCGGAGTGATATCACAGAAAACAGGACAAACCAAAGACTAACACTGACAGAACCAGATAATTATAACATATAGTTACAGCAGTGCAAAGCAATACCATAATTTGATGAAGAACAAACCATGGGCCCAGTAAATAAAGTCTCAGAAGTCCCCGAGTCGATCGACTCCCGAGTCCCTGATAGCAGGCGGTAAAAGGGAGAAACTCCCTGCCATAAACCTCCAGGCACTGTCAACTTGCCGATGCCTTGGAAGCAGCCGACCACAGCCGACACTGAGTCCATCCGTCCGAAAACTTTGAGCTTCCGACCAGCCTCTCCAATACAGCCTCCCGAAAGCCATCCTCTGCCGAGCACCTTCAACCTCACCCTGGCAGCTGAAACACCCAAAGCCAAGGATGTCTGGGCCTTCTGCTCCAGAGATTCCGGTTACCACACAGTAACAGTGGCAGTGAAGCGGGCATTTCAGAAGTTTTCCAGGTGTTCCTCCATACTCTCACGTCCGTCTCCATCAAATCAGAATTGTGCATGGTCCCCTACTTGACAGATAACAGACATCACCACCAATGTGGTCGTGCGCACTGCCGTCACACCACCATCTTCTCCTCCTCCGCTCCGCTTTCATTTTATGAGTTTTCCTCCAATGCTAGTTCCAATGGTTATGCAACATAGCTGATCCAAAAATCTAAGATGGACTTTACGCTGTAGGTATATACAAGATGCTGCATCTCCTTAAACCCACAGCTCCATGTGAGACTTGAGTTAAATATGTTATCCATGACACAGGACACATAGGGATATGTTTTGCAGCTGAACAACGCCTGCGAGCAAACAATGATAGTGGGTGTCATAGTTCTGCTTAGTTTCAGGGTACTGGTTAAAATGTTGCTATTGTATATTTTAGCCTATTTCAGTGATTAATTAGATTCTGTAACTGTGTAGGGTAATACGCACCAAGAC
The DNA here is from genome assembly GCF_963921235.1 of Mobula hypostoma. Lineage (NCBI taxonomy): Eukaryota > Metazoa > Chordata > Chondrichthyes > Myliobatiformes > Myliobatidae > Mobula > Mobula hypostoma. The sequence continues at coordinate 100,938,774 of NC_086098.1, read as the reverse complement.
AGAAGTGAAGCTTTTGCTTTACCTGACATTACTTTTGGTTACTCTAGACCCCTGAGTCAAACTGACCTGAACAAACTAGACATTTAAGCATATCACTAGACTATCACTGTTATTTGGCTAAATTAGTTACTGTCTTTAATAATAACTATAGATCATTCCTCAGGGCACAATATCATCCATATTAACCTGATGCTTCAGGGCTCTTATTTTGGCCTTGGTGCCAATGGAAAATTGCACTCAGGTAGAAGATAATATGGTCCAAAAATGCAATAAAGTTGTGTCCATGGATTGGCAATGTAATTAACACTCAATTGTCCATTGTGGCTAACGTAGAACTCACATTTATTACATGGAGAAAAGGCTCCGTCTACCAAAGGCAGAAAAACTGGATGCCTTGAAACTGCTGATATGAAAGAGGTGGATTCTCCTGGATGAGCTTCTCTTAAGTGGACTGGAAGAAAAAACTATGTGTGCCAATACTTCAAAGAGCCACAGAGTTCTCCCCGACATTGTGAGGAGCATTTAACCCCTGTTGATACACTGAAATAGCTGAACGATTATCAAGCTGAAATGTTAAACACAAGAGATTCTGAAGATGCTGGAAATCCAGAGAAACACATTGAAAATGCTGGAGGAACTCAGCAGATCAGACAGCATCTATGGAGAGGAAAAAACATGAAGAAACTCAGTCAGTAACGGCAATGGAGTAGAATAACCAAACGATGTTTTGGGCCAAGGCTCTTTAGCAGGACTGGAAAGGAAGGAGGAAGAAGTCAGAATAAGACGGCGGGGAGGAGAAGAAGTACAGTTGCCAGATGAAGGCGTAGCCCAGGAAGATGCAAGGTATATGGATGGGGAGGGGGGTGTGGAGAGGATGTAGTGAGAAGTCGGGAAGTGATAGGCTGGAGAGACAAAGAGCTGAAGAAGAAGAAATGATAAACACAAGAGATTCTGCAGATGCTTGAAATCGAGAGCGACACACACAAACTGCTGGAGGAACTCAGCAGGTCAGGCAGAATCTATGGAAATGAATAACAGTCGATGTTTTGGGCTGAGACCTTTACTTCAGGACTGACCTGCTGTGTTCCTCCAGCATTTTGTGTGTGTACCTCTGAAGAAGAAGGAACCTGATAGGTGAGGAGAATAGACCATGGGGGAGGTGGGCTCCGGAAGGAGGTGATGGGCAGGTGAGGAGAAGAGAAGGGGTAAGAGGGGAGCCAGAATGGGAAACAGAAAAAGAGAGTGGTAGAGTGGGGAGAAATCAACGTTCACACCATCAGGTTGGAGGCTACCCAGCTGGAATGTGAGGTGTTGCTCTTTCAACCTGAGAGTGGCCTCATCATGACAGTAGAGGAGGACATTTTGGAATTGGAAGTAGAATTAAAATAGGTGGCTTTAAGGAAATTCCACCTTTTGTGTTGGACAGAGAGGAGGTGCTTAACAAGCAGTCCCCCAAATCTACGTTGTGTCTCCCTAATGTAGAAGAGGCTGCACCGGGAGCACTTGATATAGAAGATGACCTTGATAGACCCACAGGTGAGAAATTGCCTCACCTGGAAGGACTGTTTGGGGTTAACGCTATTAAAATGTTAACTCTGCTTCTCTACTGCTGTCTGATCATCTGATTGTTTCAAACATTTTCTGTTCTGTGTTAGGTTACCAGCACATGGAGTAATTTGCTTTTGGATGTTCATTAGGAAAGATTATCTGCTCATTATCACTTTACTACTTTGTAGGACCCTGTAGAGTGAAAATTCATTGCCTATTTCCTAAATTATATCTGTGACTGCACCTTGAAGGCATCAAATATGTAGTGATGTGTTTTCAGTTGTAAAAGCTACACTATACACTCAGTGGCCACTCTATTAGGTACAACTGTACACCTGCTCGATAATGCAAATATCTGAGCACCCAATCATATGGCAGAAACTCAATAAAACAAAGCATGCAGGCATAGTCAAGAGGTTCAGTTGTTGTTCAGACCAAACATCAGAATGGGAAAGAAATGTGATGTAAGTTACTTTGATCATGGAATTATTGTTGATGTCAGATGGGGTGATTTGAGTATTTCAGAAACTGCTGATATCCTGGTATTCTCACACACAGCATTCTCTAGAGTTTACAGAGAATAGTGTGAAAAACAAAAAAAAAACACTCAGTAAGTGGCAGTTCTGTGGGCAAAAATACCTTGTAAATGAGAGCGGTCATGGGAAAATAGCCAGACTGTTTCAAGCTCACAGGAATGTGTTAGAATCTCAAATGACCACGCGTTACAACAGAAGAACATCTCTGAATGCACAATGCATTGAACCTTGAAGTGAATGGGCTGCAGAAGCAGACGGCTGTGAACTAATTGGTCATTATAAATTGTCCCATGATGAGGCGAGGATTAAATCAGGGGATCGCAGAGTGGTGTGGCTCAAAGCGCCGGAAGGGCCCATTCCATGCTGAATTTCAACAAATAAATAAATAACTTAGTGATGAGAGAAAAATATTGTATCTATATGTTTGAATCTCAATTTTCCGAGATACTGTGCAGTATTTCCTCCATATCACTGTTCTTACATGTCTCTTTGTATTCTTCATCTCTCACACTCTCTCTCTCTTTTCTTATTACCCGATATCAATAAATTGTTTATAAATCTCTTTCAGGAAGACAATTGGTGTCACCTTGTCAGAGATACTCTCTTTGTCCTTTCCATATCTCCACCACACTCTCTGTAGCTTAGAACTAACATGTTTGCACATTTTTTCCAGTTCTCTTGAAGACACCTAGATCTGAAAAAATATCACTGTTTTGTTTTCCATAGACACCGTCTGTCCTGCTGAGTGTTTCCAGCATTTTTTGATTTATTTTCACTGTTGTTGTAAGTCTTTTGCTTCCTACGCAATACTGAAGTCTATTGTAATCTCCTCTTGCCTATCTCACGGTCACAGCTCCCCAATTGCTGCCCTCATCTTTCAGAAACATAGCCCTAATACTTTTCCCCCTTAGCAATCTCGCATGCTTTAGCAAGATCCAACTTTCTTCCCAATTACCTCCATCCCGTTCCTCCGAACATCTGACCAGCTACAGTCAATGAAGAGCCTGCAGTTGAAATAAACCTTGCAAACCAGTCAGCAGCTAAAGTACCATGATTAATAATTTGAGCCTAAGATCTGATACTGTTCCCAGCTGAATTATCAGATGTGAACGCCATTTATTTCTCTGTTATTCGCAGTCCATGGAAGTTATAGGACTATGAAGGAAGTGATTCTCAATTTGTTAGTGTAAATCGGCGGGAGGAGACATAGCAGCGCGCCGCATGTGCGCAGCCCTCCGGTGAAAATGATATCGTATCCGTTAAATAGGGGCCGTGGACAATTCTGATTTGATGGAGACAGACGTGAAAGCACAGAGGAACATCTGGAGAAATTCCTGAAATGCAAATTCGCTGCTGTTGTTACCGCACGATCGAGAATCTTCCGGAGGGAAGGCCTCAAAATCCCCGGCTTTGGCTGCTGTTGGCGACCGAGTTTGAGGTCGAATTGTTTGGATAGAGATGGTGCTCGGTACTCGGTGTTGGAGAGCTGATCAGAGGCTCGAAGTTTTCGGACAACTTAGAGTCGGATTGTGGTCGGGCATGGCAGGGAGAGTTTTCTTCCTTCTCCCGTCTGCGTGAGATGTGGGACATTTGAGCGACTTTGAACATTTTACTGTGCTCATTGACTGTTCTTCATCAAGTTATGGTGTTGTTGCACTGTTGTAACTATATGTTATAATTATGTGGTTTTTTTAGTTTTTTCAGTCTTGGTCTGTCCTGTGTTTTGTGATATCACACCGGAGGAAATATTGTATCATTTCTTAATGCATGCATTACTAAATGACAATAAAAGAGGACTGCGTGTCTTCATAATCTAAATGTTGCTTAATCTATGAATAGACAGCAATCAAATGTCTGAACGATACACAATAATATGCATCCAGTGGCCACTTTATTAGGGACAAATGTGCACCTGCTCATAAATGCAAATATCTAATCAGCCAACCATCTAGCAGCAACTCAATGCATAAGAGTGTAAAGACATCCACAATGGATTCAGTTGTTGTTCAGACCAAACATCAGAATGGGAAGGAAAGTGACTTTGACCGTGGAATGATTGCTGGTGCCAGACAGGGTAGTTTGAGTATCTCAGAAACTGCTGATCTCCTGAGATTTTCACACACACTGTCCCTAAATTTTACAAAGAGTGGTGTGAAAAACAGAAAAACATGCAGTGAGTGGTGGTGCTGTGGGTGAAAAGGTCTTATTAATGAGAGAGGCTAGCGAAGATGGCTAGACTGGTTCAATCTGCCAGGAAGACAACAGTAACTCACATAACCATGCATTACAACATTGATGTGCCAAAGAGCATCTCTGTATGCACACCACATTGAACCTTAAAATGGATGAGCTACAGGAGGTACCAAATAAAGTGGCAACTGGGTGTATATTAAATACTCATACACTACCTTTGGGAAATAATTTTAAAAGATTAACTTTAGCCTCTAAATATTACCAATATGTATATAATAAACATCTTAGTCAGAGTTCTGCTTATTTTATTTTTATTGAGAGTATTACTTAATGTGAGATTTCTTAAAAATATATTTTCATTCAAACAATCAAAGGGTGTGGGCTTAATAGGGTAAATCAGCACTTAATTGCCTATCTATAGTTGCCCTTGAAATTATGATGGTGAGCAATCTTCTTGATCCACTGCAGTCCTCGAGGCGTGGCTATAATCGTAACACTATCAGTGGGATTGTTCCAGGATTTTGACACAGAAATGGTGAAGGAATGGTGATATATTTCCTAATAAAGCATATACTATCAGGTGTGATTTTTTTAAAAAAAGGTAATTAGAACTAACCATTTAGAGATTGCATTAGTTGTAATTGATTTCCCTGTTGCAGACTGTCAGGTCTTTTGCATCTCAGTTGCTATTAGTCATAAACCACTCAGATTTTATACGATTTATTATTTATTAATAAATTATTTTTTAAAATCACTAACCTACTTATAAATTCATGACAGGATTCTCATGGCAACATTGGAGTTTAGTATGATTCATCATAACATTGACATTGAATACAAATTATTATTCCCATAATTGCTGAGTAGTTGAGTTTGCATAATAAACATATTATCATTAATTACAATATGTTAGAATATTGTTCTGGATGCAAAATTAACAGAGATTTATAAATGAAATGATTTTATAGTGGAATTAATCTGCACCTGTAGACATCTGCAAGACAATTCAGTTTCTAAAGGTTTTTATTCATGAAAACAGAATCCAGTATAAAAAAGACTAATTCTTATGACAGAATAATTCCAGACTCTGTATTGTAGGAACATGCAGATAAAGAAGGAGGCACAATGCACAAGTTTTTAATCTGCAAATACAAAGAACAAGAATGGAGGAGAATAAAAGCACAGGGTTGGGAAGTGATGTAAACAAAAATGATTTAAACATTAATAATGATTATGTGAAGTTTAACAACTCTGAAAGATTAAAAAATGAATTCATATTGGATTACTCAAAGATTACAATTTAAGCAAAAACACAACTACTTTATGATTTGCTTTTTTTAACATTAAAGAATGATGCATAGCCTATCTTTAAAGAGGTAAATGTTAAAACAGGTTAGCATACACTTTATTAGTACATCTGTGGCCACTTTATTAGTACACCTGCTCTTTATTGCAAATATCTAATCAGCCCATCCTATGGCTGCAACTCAATGCATGTAAGGATGCAGTCATGATCAAGATGTTCAGTTGATGTTAAGACCAAACCTCAGAATGGGAAGAAATGTGATGTCAGTGACTTTGACCACGGAATGATTCTTGGTGCCAGATGGGGGTGATCTGAGTATCTCAGAAACTGCTGAACTACTGGGATTTTCACAGACCACAGTCTCTAGAGTTTACAGGGTACAATGCGATAAACAAAAATCCTCCAGTGAACAACAGGTTTGTGGGCAAAAATGTCTTGTTAGTGAGAGAGATCAGAGAATGGCCAGACTAGGTCAAACTGACAGGAAGACAACAGTACCTCAAATAACCACGTTTTACAATGGTGGTTTGCAAAAGAACATCTCTGAATGTACGACACATCAAACCTTGAAATGGATCTGCTGCGGCAACAGGAAACCACAAATGTAAACTTCACTCGATACAGGAGGTACCTAATAACGTGACCACTGAATATACAATGAAATAGCATTTTTTATACATTTAATTTGATTTTTAATATATTAGTCATATTTTTTCTTGGAAAAAATGAGATTTATAATATATAGTGCACTGACTGCAAAGTCAGAGGAAGCATATTCAATAGTACCTAATAAAAATAAATCATGAGGAAGAGCAGAAAATGGGATGATTTAAATAACTCTTTTAAAGAGCTGGAATGGGCATGATAGACTGATCGATCTGATCCTGTGACCTAAGATCCTGCATTTCGAGAATGTGCTGTCCAAGTTTCGTGGATGGCACACACTAACTATGAACACTTCCTGAGTTTTGTCCAAGTCACAATTCAGCCAGTTCTGGGAACTTATGAAAAACTACAATTGACTTCTGGTCTCAAAAAATTGACTGGTATTTGGGGAGGACTTTATAACAGGAGGGATGTTGCAGGGCAATGTTTCAAGATCTTCCAAAAAGTGCTGATAGGATTTATTTTGACAACAGCAGAAAAAAAATAAACTAAGGTATTTCATTGATGACAGTAAGAAGTCTTTTACTTCTAAGTCATCTTTAAGGTAAGTAAAAAGGAATTTTAGATGCTTGTCACAGAGCTGCATAGTAAGATCACAAGGTTCTGATTTAAACATATGTTTCTAGAACTCTGCCCTCCTCCAGTGAATATTATAACACTGATGAACAGTTAGCCAGATTTGATCTGCAAGGTGCAAAAAGAGAAAATTAAAGCTTGGGATCTGGCAGCCTACAGAGGGAGAATGTTGGAGAAGCATCAGGCAGCTTGGGAAGATTAGATACTATATTGCTGAGAAAAGTCCACCAGAGCTGAAATATCAAACCTGCTGTCAAGGAATAAAGCCAGTTTGATTTTGCCTTCTAACACACAAGGGGAAGATGGTAAATTCATAAAAATCCACATATTTAAAGTTGCCAGGTTATTGGATAATGCTTTCTTTCTGAGGTAAAGACAACAGCTGTGACCAAATCCTAACATATGCTAAATTAAGAAGGACACTTTCATATAATAAGTTGTTTAGTTTGAATGCTCCAGTGGTGAAATAGTTTGAGAGTAATATTTACCCCAGGGCTTCCTATATTTATGGGTCTTAGAGCTCAAAGCTGTAACAATTACCAGTGAACATTTTTAGGCTGACCTTGAAGTTTAAATTACACTGAGAATTGCATTATGTTCAAGTGAGGTTTCCAATGTGTGATATTACATTGAGTGATATTACAAGAACATTAGAAATAATAAGGGCGAACATTTAAATTCCTGATGTATCAGATTGCAGCATAACAGCATTCAGTCTTCATGAGTCCACACGACAAATTTGGAATGCATTCAATTAGGGGCTGAAATGTTGCAATTTACATTCATATCACATGAACTCCAGGCAATGACCATTGCCTACAAGGGAGAACCTAATGTAAAAACAAAAAACGCTGAAACACGAGGAAAGTTAGATAGTAGCTGTGAAGAGAGAAGTACAGGTAATGATTCGGGTCAAAGGCCCTTTTCTAGAGTGGAAGAACTAACCATCTATTTTTAAAATGATTTGCTATGGAGTTATCCCCAACCATCATCTTCCTTGGCATTATCATGAACCAGCAACTGGACTACCTTCATAAAACTGTGGCTGTAAGATTCAGTCAGTCACTGGCTATCTTATGGCAAGTTACCTCCTGACACCTCAAACACTTTACACAATAAATACTGCACATACTGTGTGCCTGGATGTGTTCCAACAAAGCAGCATGGTGGTATAACACCATAAGACCATAAGACAAAGGAACAGAAGTTGGCCATTCAGCCCATCCAGTCTTCTCTGCCATTTTACCATGAGCTGATCCATTCTCCCATTTAGTCCCACTCCCCCGCCTTCTCACCATAACCTTTGATGCCCTGGCTACTCAGATACCTATCAATCTCTGCCTTAAATACACCCAATGACTTGGCTTCCACTGCTGCCCATGGCAACAAATTCCATAGATTCACCACCCTCTGGCTAAAAAAATTTCTTCGCATTTCTGTTCTGAATGGGCACCTTTCAATCCTTAAGTCATGCCCTCTCGTACTAGACTCCCCCATCAAGGGAAATAACTTTGCCACATCCACTCTGTCCATGCCTTTCAACATTCAAAGTGTTTCTGTGAGGTCCCCCCTCATTCTTCTAAACTCCAAGGAATACAGTCCAAGAGCGGACAAACATTCCTCATATGTTAACCCTATCATTCCCGGAATCATTCTAGTGAATCTTCTCTGTACCCTCTCCAATGTCAGCACATCCTTTCTTAAATAAGGAGCCCAAAACTGCCCACAGTACTCCAAGTGAGGTCTTACCAGCACCTTATAGAGCCTCAACATCACATCCCTGCTCCTATACTCTATTCCTCTAGAAATGAATGCCAACATTGCATTTGCCTTCTTCACTACCGACTCAACCTGGAGGTTAACCTTAAAGGTATCCTGCACGAGGACTCCCAGGTCCCATTGCATCTCAGAACTTTGAATTCTTTCCCCATCTAAATAATAGTATGCCTGTTTATTTCTTCTGCCAAAGTGCATAACCATACACTTTCCAACATTGTATTTCATTTGCCACTTCTTTGCCCATTCTTCCAATCTATCCAAGTCTCTCTGCAGACTCTCTGTTTCCTCAGCACTACCGGCCCCTCCACCTATCTTCGTATCGTCAGCAAACTTAGCCACAAAGCCATCTATTCCATAATCCAAATTGTTGATGTACAACATAAAAAGAAGCGGCCCCAACACGGACCCCTGTGGAATACCACTGGTAACTGGCAGCCAACCAGAATAGGATCCTTTATTCCCACTCTCTGTTTCCTGCCAATCAGCCAATGCCCTATCCACGTATGTAACTTTTCCGTAATTCCATGGGCTCTTATCTTGTTAAGCAGCCTCATGTGTGGCACCTTGTCAAAGGCCTTCTGAAAATCCAAATTTACAACATCCACTGCATTTCCCTTGTCTAGCCTACTTGTCATTTCCTGAAAAAATTGTAATAGGTTTGTCAGGTAGGATTTTCCTTTAAGGAATCGATGCTGAGTTCTGCCTATCTTGTCATATGCCTCCAGGTACTCCGTAACATCATCCTTGACAATCGACTCCAACAACTTCCCAACCACTGATGTCAAGCTAACAGGTCTATAATTTCCTTTTTGCTTACTTGCCCCCTTCTTAAATAGTGGAGTGATATTTGCAATCCTCCAGTCCTCCGGAACCATGCCAGAATCTATCGACTTTTGAAAGATCATTGCTAATGCCTCCACAATCTCCACAGCTACTTCCTTCAGAACGCAAGGGTGCATTCCATCTGGTTCGGGAGATTTATCTACCCTTTGACTATTCAGCTTCCTGAGTACTTTCTCTGTCGTAATTGTGACTGTGCACACTTCTCTTCCCTGCCGCCCTTGAGTGTCCGGTATACTACTGATGTCTTCCTCAGTGAAGACTGATGCAAAATACTCATTCAGTTCCTCTGCCATCTCCTTATCTCCCATTACAATTTCTCCAGCATCATTTTCTATCAGTCCTATATCTACTCTCACCTGTTTTTCACTCTTTATGTATTTGAAAAAGCTTTTAGTATCCTCTTTGATATTATTTGCTAGCTTCCTTTCATAGTTCACCTTTTCCCTCATAATGACCTTCTTAGTTTCTTTTTGTAAGCTTTAAAAAACTCCCAATCCTCTGTCTTCCCACTAATTTTTGCTTCCTTGTATGCCCTCTCCTTTGCTTTGGCTTTGGCTTCTCTTGTCAGCCACGGTTGCAACCTTTTTCCATTTGAAAATGTCGTCTTTTTTGGAATATATCTGTCTTGCACCTTCCTCACTTCTCGCACAAACTCCAGCCACTGTTGTTCTACCGTCCTTCCCGCTAGTGTCCCTTTCCAGTCAACTTTGGCCAGTTCCTCTCTCATGCCACTGTAATTTCCTTTACTCCACTGAAATAACGACACGTCAGATTTCAGTTTCTCTTTCTCAAATTTCACAGTGAACTCAATCATATTATGATCACTGCCTCCTAAGGGTTCCTTCACCTCAATCTCTCTAATCACCTCTGGTTCATTACACAATACCCAGTCCAGTACAGCCGATCCCCTAGTGGGCTCAACAACAAGCTGTTCTAAAAAGCCATCTCACAGACATTCTACAAATTCTCTCTCTTGAGATCCAGTGCCGACCTAATTTTCCCAATCCACTCGCATGTTAAAATCCCCCACAATTATCATAACACTGCCCTTCTGACAAGCCTTTTCTATTTCCTGTTGTAATTTGTAGTCCACATCACTGCAGCTGTTTGGAGGCCTATATATAACTGTCATCAGGGTCCTTTTACCCCTGCGATTTCTTAGCTCAACCCATAAAGATTCTGCACCTTCTGATCCTATGTCACCTCTTTCTAATGATTTGATATCATTTCTTACCAATAAAGCCACGCCACCCCCTCTGCCTACCTGCCTATCCTTCTGATACACCGTGTATCCTTGGACATTCAGCTCCCAGAGACATGTATCCTTTAGCCATGTCTCAGTGATGGCCACAATATCATACCTGCCAATCTGTAGCTGTACGGCAAGATCATCCACCTTATTCCTTATGCTCCGTGCATTTAAGTATAACACCTTAAGACCAGTATTTGGTACTTTTCACTTTGATTGCACTGTAATTTTATTGCACTGCAACTTTATTGCACTGCAACTCATCCCAATGGCTACATATTTGCCCCGTCACCTGCCTGTCTTTCCTGACACCTTTACTGCTCACTATCTTAGATTTATTTCTGCTTTCCCCTTCCTCCGCTCTATCATTCTGGTTCCCACCCCTTGCCAAATTAGTTTAAACCCTCTCTAACAGCTCTATTAAACCTTCCTGCCAGGATATTGGTCCCCTTCGGGTTCAGGTGTAACCTGTCCTTTTTGAACAGGTCATACTTCCCCCAGAAGAGATCCCAATTATCCAAGAATCTGAAGCCCTGCCCCCTGCACCAGTCTCTCAGCCACGTATTCATCTGTCTGATCCTATTATGCTTGCCCTCGCTAGCACATGGCGCAGGTAGCAATCCTGAGATTACTACCCTGGAGGTCCTGCTTCTCAGCTTCCTTCCTAACTCCTGGAAATCTCTCTTCAGGACCTCCTCCTTTGTCCTATCTATGTCATTGGTACCAACATGTACTAAGACAGCTGGCTGCTCACCCTCTCCCTTCAGAATATTCAGGACCCGATCTGAGACATCCCGTACCCTGGCACCTGGGAGGCAACACACCATATGGGTATCTCTATCAGGCTCACAGAATCTCCCGTCTGTTCCTCTGACTATGGAATCCCCTATGACTACCACATTCCTCTTCTCCCTCCTTCCCTCCTGCACAACAGCGCCAGGCTCAGTGCCAGAGACCCAGTCACCGTGGGCGTCCCCTGTCAGGTCATCTCCCTCAACAGCATCAGAACAAGATACTTGTTGCTGAGGGGGACAGCCACAAGGGTGCTCTCCACTATCCGGGCATTTTCCTTCCCTCTCCTGACAGTCACCCAGTTTTCTGACCCCTGTAGCCTAGGGATGACTACGTCCCTGTAGCTTCTGTCTATCACCTCTTCACTTTCCCTGATAAGCAGTAGGTCATCAAGCTGCAGCTCCAGATCTCTAACACGGTCTCTGAGGAGCTGCATCTCGGTGCACCTGGCGCAGATGTGGCCATCAGGGAGGCTGGAGGTCTCCCAGGATTCCCACATCTGACACCTTGAACAAAGCACTAACCCTGCAGGCATGCTATCTAATTCTACAGGAATGAAACAGGAAAAATAAGTCTGCTCACCCACTTACCTCAACAAACAGACGTAGAACAGATGTACTGGTTAGCATAGTGCTTTACAGTGCTGGCGATCTAGGTTCTGTTCCCACCGCTGTCTGTAAGGAGTTTGTGCGTTCTCTCTGTGACTGCAGATACTCTGGTTTCCTCTCATATTCTAAAGACATGTTAGTAGGTTAATGATCACATGTGTGTAATTGGGCAGCATGTTCTTGCTGGGCAGGAAGGGCCTGAGCAGCACTATATCTCTAAGTAAATAACATAACACATAAACTTGGATGCCAACCAAGGTAGATCAGCCTGCTTCATTGGCTCCGCATCCTCCATTCATTGCCTCTATTACTCTGCATAGTGGTGGCAGGATGAAGGATGAACTGCATTTCAAATATTCTCGTGGTTTCTCCCAAGCCCTGACCTCTTTACACCAAAATGTACAGGGAAGTGGGTGCATGGGAGCCCGACAACTGCTGGTTCCCCTCCAACTCACACACTGACACACTGTTCTTTTCAATCTGGCCCGGTGCTTAAATCGGCCAAACATCGATTTGTTCCTAATGCTTGGGTCTGGGTCCTGCTGCCTTGAATCTGCCTCACCTCGGCTTGGATCTGCCTCTTCGAATCGGCTCCCAGTCCGCTCCAGTAATAGCTGGACATTAGCTCATTCTCACTCTCAGCCCCAGGCTCAACGGCCTTGATTCAGCCCATATACACCACGATGCAACCGTCCTGCACCTTCGAAACTTCAGTTCACACTGCAAAATTGATAGGTCAAGCAGGCAGTTCAAAAGCTCAACTTCAGAGGGGAAGTTACAGGCTATTGATTACACAGGGAATTATCCAGAAAAAGTGGGATTAATGGAGTAGTTAGCAGTTTCTTTTGTTTCTAGTAAAGCATCTTTGTGTTTCACCAGTGCCCTCTTTAATTGGAACAGTAAGTACAAAGAAACACAAAGGAATCACTAAAAAACTGCACAGAACAAAATGGACAAACAATGAACATGCAAAAGATGACAAACTGTTCAAATACAAAAAGAAAAAAACCAAATAAAAAAGCAATAAATATCGAGAACATCAGATGAAAAGTCCTTGAAAGTGAGTCTATAGGTTGTGGAAACAGTTCAGTGATGGGGAAAATGAAGTGAGTGAAGTTATCCCCTTTGGTTCCAGAGCCTGATTGTTGGTGGGTAGTAACTGTTCTTGAACCTGGTGGTACAAGTCCCAAGGCTCTTGTACCTTCTACTGATGACAGCAGCGAGAAGAAGGCATGGCCTGGATGCTGGGGGTCCTAGATGATGGATGCTGCTTCCCTGCAACAGAGCTCAATGTAGGTGTGTTCAATGGTGGGAAGGCTTTAACCATGATAGGCAGTATCCACTACTTTTTATAGGATTTTCTGTACAAGATCATCGGTGTTTCCATACCAGGACATGATGCAAACAGTCAATATACCCTCCACCACACATCTACAGAAGTTTGTCAAACTTTCTATGCAAACTTCTGAAAATTGAGTGGTGCTGTGATGCTTGTAATGGCACTTACATGCTGGACCCAGGACAGATCATCTGAAATGATAACACTAAGGAATTAAAAGTTGCTGACCCTCTCCACCTCTGATCTTCTGATGAGGACTGGCTCATGGACCTTTGGTTTCCTCCTCCTGAAGTCAATAATCAGCTCCTTGGACTTGCTGATATTGAGTGAGAGGTTGTTGTTGTGGCGCCACTCAGCCAGATTTACAGTCTCCCTTCTATATGCTGATTTATTGCCACCTTTGATTTGACTAACAACAGTGCTGTCACCAGCAAACTTAGTTCAAGTTTAATTATCATTCAACAATACATGAATACCCATTAATACTGCCAAATGAAACAGCATTACAGCCATAATATGGCATTGGAGCGAGTAGAGTAAGAAGCTAAGCACACAGCCTTGTGGTGCACCTGTGCTGATGGTGATTGTGGAGGAGATGTTGTTGCCAATCTGAAATGACTGGGGTTTGCAAGCGCGGAAATTGAGGAGCTAGTTGCCCAAGGATGTATGGAGACCTAGACCTTGGAGTTTCTTGTTTAGTTTTGAGGAGCTGAATGTCAAGCTGTAGTCAATGAAGAACATCCTGATGTATGTATCTTCATTGTCCAGATATTCCAGAGTTGAGTGAAGAGCCAATGGCATCTATTGTGACGGTAGGCAGACTGGAGTGAATCCAAGTAATTTCTCAGGCAGAAGTTAATATGCTATGAATCTCTCAAAGCACTTCATCACAGTTGATGTCAGTGCTACTGGATGATAGCCATTGAAGTACCAGTTTAACTGAAGCCTGCTTGAAGCAAGTGGGTACGTTGCCAAAGCGAGTAGTTAAATATATCAGTTAACGATACTCCAGACAATTGATCAGCACAGATCCTTTGTACTCAGCCAAGTATGCCATCTGAGCCAGGTGCTTTCCGTGGACTCACCCCACTGAAGGCTGCTGTTATGTTGGCCTCAGAGACTGAAATCACAGGATCATCGGAGACTATGGGAGTTCATGAAGGTGCCACCATGTTTGGACGGTCAAAACAAGCAGAAAAGGCATTGAGCCCATCTGGGAGTGCAACCTTGTTGTCACCTATGTCACTTGTTTTCACTTTGTAGAAGGTGATACTTGTCTTTACACAGAGCCAGTATCTCATAAATGTGCTTAAAAACAGTCTTTTGCTGAAGGGAAGCAATGGACAATGACTGGTTACTTTGTTCAAGAGAGGAGTATATTGTGTTTGGTGAACCTTTCCGGTTACCCACCATGCATGGAAACATAGTGGCATGAAATAGTGGCAAACTAGTAAAGCTGCTGCCTCTAGACACCAAGGTTCAGTCCTGACCTTCAGTCTTGTCTTTGTGGAGTACGCATGTACTCCCTGTGATCTTGTAACTTTCTCCAGGTTTCACGTTCCTTAATGTGGTTTCCTCGCACTGCATACACAGGGCTCTTAGTACTATTAAAGATCCCACCCATCCACTCAGCATCCTCTTTGACTTTCTATCATCAGACAAGAGACTACGACGCATAAGAACAAGAACAGTCAGGTTGAAAAACAATTTCTTCCTCCAGGCCATTAGGCTTCTGAACGCCTGGCCACATCCTATTCGAAGTGCAACTGGTTAATCTGCTCCATACCTGACAATATTTAATATTAATTCAATGTAGTTTGTTATTTTTGTGTGATTCATTTATAGATTTTATCCTTACCTTCGTAAGTTATTGTGTGTTATGTGTACTACTGTGCTTTACACCCTGGTTCAAAGAGATGTTGTCTGATTTCTAGATACGTTATAGGTTATATACGTCATATATACATGTATATAGTTAAATGACAATAAACCTGACTTGCTTGACAAAAATGTGCATGTTCCTAGAATAATCAGCCATTTTGTAAATTGTCCATGGGGCGTATCTGAAGGGGTAATTGATGGGAATACGGAGAGAATAAAATATGATTTGTAAATGATGACTTTAAATGGTAATTGTTTATTATTGTCATGCGTAGCAAGATACAGTGAGACGCTCTTGTTTGCATGCTGTCAAATGCATTATTCCACACATAAGTACATCAAGTTGAATGAAAGGAAAGGATAAAAAAAGCAAAACAGAATATAGTGTGACAGAAAATGCAGTGCAAGGGACATGGAGTAGATTGAGAGATCAAGAGATCATCGTTCACATATAAAGAAGTCTGTTTAAGAGGCTGATACTGTAGATTAGAAGCAGTCTTTGAAACTGATGGTACAAATTCTCAAGATTTTGTACCTTAATGGTCATCATGGACTTCTAGGCTAAAGGGCTTGTTGCTGTATTTGTGACTCTGTGAACTGCAGAGTTATATTGTGAGAAGAGTGGAAAATGCTAGCAGGAAATAAAGTTAATTAGACAATGGCCTTGCGGTTTCATGATGCTCATTGGTAGAATAAAGCAAGAAGTGAGAAAAATGAAACAGGTCAAATTTGAAATCAGATGTATTATTATTATCACTGTCATAAATGTTGAGAAGTTTGCTATTTTCCAGCAGCTCTGTGAAAGGATATGGAAATCAAAGTTCAGAAAGCTCAAAGTAAATTTATCATCAAAGTACATATATGTCAGCAAATACAACCTTCAGATTAATTTACTTGTGGGCATACACAGTAAATCCAAGGAACACAATAAAACCAATGAAAATCTGTTCACAACAGGATGGACCAACAAACAAAGAGCAAAGGACAACAAATGGTGCAAATACAAAAGAGAAAAAAAAACAATAATACAAAGCAATTAAGACCATAAGAGAAAGGAGCAGGATTAGGTCATTTGGCCCATCGAGTCTGCTCCGCCATTTCATCATGGCTGATCTAATTTTCCTCTTAGCCGCAATCTCATGCCTTCTCTCTATATCCCTTCGTGACCTAACCAGTCAAAAATCTACCAACCTCTACCTTAAATATACATAAATATTTGACCTTCACAGCTGCCTATGACAAAGAATTCCATAGGTTCACTATTCTTTGGCTAAAGAATTCCTCCTCACCTCTATTCTAAAAGGACACCCCTCTATTGTCCCGCTATTTCCTCTGGTCTAAGACTCTCCCATCATAGGAAACATCCTCTCTACATCTCTTCTATAAAGACCTTTCACGAATTGGTAGATTTCAGTGAGGTCACCCCTCATTCTTCTGAATTTTAGTGAATACAGACCCAGAGCTATTAAACACTCTTCATATGACAAGCCATTCAATCTTGGAAACATTTTTGTGAATGTCCTTTGAACCCTCTTCAGTTTCAGCACATTCTTTCTTAGATAAGAGGCACAAAACTGCTCATAATACTGCAAGTGAGGCCTCTCCAGTGCTTTATAAAGTCTCAACATTACATCCTCACTTTTATATTCTAGTCCTCTTGAAATGAATGCTAACATTGTATTTGCTTTCCTCACCACAGACTCCACCTGCAAATTAACCTTTAGAGTATCTGTGTAAGAGACTCCCAAGTCCTTTGTGCCTCAGTTTTTTTTTTGTATTTTCTCTCAATTTAGTAAATAGTCAATCCTTCCATTTTCTACAAAAGTACACTTCCTGACACTGTACACCATCTGCCATTTCATTGCCCATTCTCCTAATCTGTCTAAGTCCTCCTGTAGCCTCTTTACTTCCTCAAAACTACCTGACCCACCACCAATCTTCATATTGTATGCAAACTTTGCAACAAACCCACCAATTCCATCATCCAATTCATTGACATATAACATAAAATCAATTGGTCCCAACACAGATCCCTGTGGAACACCACTAGTTACTGGCAGCCACCAGAATAGGATCCCTTTATTTCCACAATTTACTTCCTACCAAATAGTCATTGCTTTATCCGTGCTAGAATCTTTCCTGTAATTCCATGGGCTCACAGCTTGTTAAGCAGCCTCATGTGTGGCACATTCTCAAAGGCCTTCTGAAAATCCAAATACACAACGTTAACTGATTCTCCTTTGTTTATCCTGCTTGTTATTTCTTCAAAGAATTCCAACAGAATTGTCAGGCAAGATTTTCCCTTGAGGAAACCATACTGACTACAGCCAGTTTTATCCTATGCCTCCTAGTATGCTGAAACCTCATCCTTAATAATTGACTCAAACAACTTCCCAACCACTGAGGTCAGACTAAATGCCTCTAATTTCCTTTCTTCTGCCTCTCTCCCTTCTTGAAGAGTGGAGTGACATTTGCAATTTTCCTGTCTTCTGGAACCATTTCAGAGTCTTGTGATTCCTGAAAGATCATTATAACTGCCTCCAGAATCTCTTTAACCACCTCTTTCAGAACCCTGGCATGTACAGGTGACATCTAACTTCAGTCCATTCAGCTTCCCAATTCAGTCCATTCTAGTTATGGTGAGTTCACATATTTCATGCACCCTGATACCTGGAACATCCACCATACTGCTAGTGTCTTCCAGAGTGAAGACTGATGCAAAATACTTCTTCAGATCACTTGGCATTTTCTAGTCTCCCATTACTACCTTTCCAGCATTGTTTTCCAGAGGTCCAACGTCCACTCTCGCCTCTCTTTTACAGGTTAGGTATCTGATGAAACTTTTGGCATCCTCTTTAATATTTTAATATTACTAGCTAGCTTACTTTTGCATTTCAGCTTTACCTTCTTAATTACTTTTTTAGTTGCCTTCTGTTGATTTTCAAAAGCTTCCCAGTTCTCTAATCTCCCACTAATTTTTGCTCTATTATACACCCTCTCTTTGGCTTTCATGTTGGCTTTGAATTCGTTTGTTAGCCACGGTTGTGGCATCTTGCCGTTAGACTACTTCTTCCTCTTTGGGATGTATATATCCTGTGCCTTCCAAATTGATTCCAGAAATTCCAGCCATTGCTGCTCTGCCATCATCCCTGCCAGTGTTCTTTTCCTATCAATTTTAGCTATCTTCTCTCTCATGCTTCTGTAATTCTCTTTACTCCACTGAGCTAGTGGGCTCAACCATGAGCTGCTCATAACTACCATATCATGGGCACTCTAGAAATTCTCCCTCCTGGTATCCTGCACCAACCTGATTTTCCCATTCTACCTGTATATTGAAATCCTCATGACTATTGTAACATTGCCCTTTTGGCATGCATTTCCTATCCCCCATTTTATTTTGTAGACCACATCTTTACTACTGTTTTGGGGGCCTGGATACACCTCCCATCAGGATCTTTTTACCCTTGCAGTTCCTCAGCTCTATCCACAATGATTCAACACCTTCCGACCCTATGACACCTCTTTCTAACGATTTGATTTCATTTTTTACCAACATAGCAATGCCACCATCTCTGCCTTCCTACCTATCCTTTTGATACAATGTGTGTCCTTAGACATTAAGTTCCAGGCTTTATTCTTCTTCGCGCCATGATTCAGTGATGCCTACATCATACCTGTCAATCTGTAACTGTGCTGAAAGTTCATCTACTCATTCCTTATACTGCACGTAATGAAATATAACACCGTCAGTCCTGTATTCACCCGTTTCGATTGTGTCCACCTTTCATGTTGCAACTCATCCTGTTGACTGCAATTTTGCCCTATCAATAGCCTTTCCTCACTACATATTGCATCTGTTTGTAAACCAGTTACCTCGTCTTCATCACTTTATCCACTTTTACGCCTTTCATACGATATTTCCTGCATTGAAATAGCTCAGGACACTAGTTGCACAATGCTCTTTTGATTTCTAACTTTGTCTGAAGTCTTCCCAACATTTGCCTCCACAACCTCTCCACTGACTATCATGGCACTCTGGTTCCCATTCCTATGCAACTCTATTTAAACCCCACCCTGCAGCATTAACAAACCTTCCCACTAGGATATTAGACCCCTTCAGTTCAGGTGCAAATTGTCCCATCTGTACAGATCTCACCTTCCCTGAAAGTGAGCCCAAAGATCCAAAAATCTTAACTGTTCCTGAACTTGGTGGTGTGGCTCCTAAGGCTCCTGTACCTTTTTCCTGATGGCAGCAGTGAGAAGAGAGCATGGGCTGGGTGGTGGGGGTCCTTGATGATGGATGCTGCTTTCCTGTCACAGCTCTCCATGCAAAAAAGTGGTGAGGTCTTTACCTTTGATGGACTGGCTGTTTCCACTATTCCTGATGTCTAATGAAAATGCTATCAGACAATTGTCTGAGCAGCCCATTACAATGAGAAACTCTAACAGGCAACAAGCAGAAAAGTTCCCCAATCTTCTCATATATCAGCTCAGACTTTCAGAAACACCATGTGATTCTTGTTGAACTGTCACTCCAGTGATTTCATGACTAACGTAGGCTATAAATTACAGGGCATATGCTTATTGAAGAAGTTATGGCTGTACTGTATGCCTTTTGTGTATATTACAGTCTGCAATGATGCTTAGGTCTATCTTAAATTTAAGCTATAGTTATATCAGAACACTGAGATCTCTTCAACTAAGCTTTAATCTAATCTTCAATTAGTGTTTAATTAAACTACATTCACACCATTCCTAAATGATGGAGGAGGAGGAGGAGCGGGAGGAGGACGATGAATAAATATGAGAACGTGAGATGAAGAGTCCTTGAAAGTCAGTTGTGGGAACAGATCAGTGATGGTGTGAGTGAAATTAAGTAATTTATGAGACTGATGGTTGAGGAGTAATAACTGTTCCTGAACCTGGTGGTGTTGGTCCTGAGGCTCCTGTATCTTGTTCCTGATGGCAGCAGTGAGAAGACAGCATGGCCTGGATGGTGATGGTCCTTGATGATGGATGCTACTTTCCCGCAATAGCACCCCATGTAGATAAGCTCAATAGTGGGGAGGACTTTATTTGTGATGGTCCGGCCATAACCACTACATTTTGTAGGATTTTCTGTTCGAGGGTGTAGGTGTTTCCATACCAGGCCATAATGCAACCAGTCAATAAACTGTTAATAATCTAAAGATGTTTGTCATAGTTTTAGACATCATGTCGAATCTTCACAAACTTCTAAGAAAGTAGAGGCACTGCCGTGCTTTCTTCATAATTGTACTTAGGAGCAGGGCCCAGGACAGATCCTCTGAAATTATAACACCAAGGGAATTTTCAGTTGCTGATCCTCTCCAGCTCTGATCCCCTGGTGAGGACTGGCTGATGGACCTCAGGTTTCCTCCTCCAGAAGTTAATAATCTGCTCCTTGGTCTTGCTGACATTAAGTGAGAGGTTGTTGTTGCGGCACCGTGGCCAGATTTTCAATCACCCTCTTACATGCTGATTCATCACCAGTTTTGATTTGGCCATCAACAGAGATGTCATTGGCAAACTTAAATATAGCTTTGGAGCTGTGCTTTGCCCTTACAGTCATAAGTGTAAAGCGAGTAGAGCAGAGGGCTAAGCACACAGCCATGTAGTGCACCTGTGCTGATGGAGATTGTGGGGTAGATTTTGTTGCCAATCCAAGTGAGGAAATCCAGGATCCAATTGCACAAATAGGTATTGAGGCCAAGGTCTTGATGCTTATTGATTAGTTTTGAGGGGATGATAGTGTTGTGTTAAAATCACTATAAATTACAAAAATAAATAAAATGTTCAAAAATAAGGAATAACTAGTTAGTGAGCAACACACACAAAATACTGGAGGAACTCAGCAGGTTAGGCAGCAGCCATGGAGGGAAATAACCAGTTGACAATTTGGACTGAGACTCTTTATCAGGACTCTGTTCTCCCAGCGTTTAGTGTGTGTAACTCAGGATTTCCAGCATCTGCAGAATCTCTTGCATCTATAAAGATGTAGTGTTCATGGGTTTCATGGACTGTTCAGAAATCTGGTGGTGTAGGGGAAAAATCGGATTCTGAATCGTAGAGTGTGAGTCTTCAGGCTCCTACACCCCCCTCCTGATGGTAGTAATGAGTAGAGGGCATTTCACAGATGGTGATGGACCTTCATGAAAATCACCACTTTTTTGGGGCACCACCCCTTGAAGATGTTCTTGACGGTGGGGAGCTGACTGAGTCTATAAACCTCTGCAGCCTCTTGCAATTCTATGCCTGGAATATATAACATTTTTAATCTAACTAACTTCTGAGTTCTGGCTCACTGATCAGAAATCGTTTCATCTGCTGTGATAAAGCCTAGAAGTACACAGCTAAATAAGCTGATTTCATATGTACTGTATGCACTGTCTCCGACACAATCCTCGTTCTGATTCTCCCCAGAGGCCACAAGTTGTTATTTTTCTCTACTGCCAACAAGAAGAAAACAATTAAACACCAAAGTACAGAAGATAAAATGATTCACAAATAAATTTCAGCCAGATGCTGGTTGACAATTAATTAGCTGCAAGCATGTATTTAATAAGCAGAATATTAATACAGATTTAATTTTACCAGGAAGTGAAAATGTCAGTCTTTCAACACTGAGTTGCTCATCAAAATGGTCATATTATATTGAAGAAGACAACATTATTATTACATTTTTTCTCTTAGCAAATGTGGTAATATCACTGAATATAAATAGAGAATGAAGATTTCATCATGAAGGCACTCTTGCTGACAAATTGATGTTAATGCAACTTCAGTGATCTTCCCCCGATTCTTGCTGGGCAGAATCTAGAAGTGTTTAAAGTGCTAAATCTTATCACCGTCAGAGAATATTTGGTTTAAATTGCCCATATTAAGCCTATTTTGACGGAAGATGTTAGCTGTAGTAGTGAATGATGGTCTTTTGGGGAGAACCACAAGAAAACTTTCTGTGTGGACTGCAGTGAGGTGCCAAAACTCAGATCTAACAAAATAATGCTGGAAACAAGTAGATCTATGCTGCCAAATACTCCCTTTTACAGTCCACTTGAAAGTCACTGTTGTAAAGACAGAAGATTGTGTTTACTACAGGGTGAATAAATAATAGAATTCTTGGATGGGAAGTGGCATTTTATTGGATGCACTTTCTCATTTATTTACACAGATGTTCACTGCAAGTGGAAGTATCAATTCTAACTCAAGCAATTCTGTAATCAAATATATGAACCATAGACATAAAAAAACAAAACATATATTTGGACAGGACCAACAAAATAACCAAAACATTTTCTAACAAATAAGGCATTTGTACATATGCTAACAAAATATCATTAGTTATAAAAGCTATTTGGAAATTCTGAGGTCTTAACTTTTTTGCTTCCTTTTCTTCATTCTTTCTTTCTATCTTCCTTGCTGCTCACCTCTGTAAGACCTATCCATACTATTGACTAGTTTTAAAGTGCAAATTTGTCTGAAAATTTGATACGCTGGATATTAGTCTCATTTTGACTTCATCCAGAAAAGATCATACCACAACCATCTTTAAGGAAAATTGCTTGAGTTTTCAAAAGTCAAAAAAATCAAGTTTATTGGCATATGCACAAGTATGCGTATGCATAGGTCCAATAAAAAAATCTTACAATACATACAGCAGCATCCCAGGAACATAGCATCAGATACACAACATTCACAAGAAACTCATAAATTATACACAAGAAAGATAAAAAAACAAAGTCTCTTTTAATGCTAAGTAGTCAAAGTGCTATAAGACTGAGATGAAGTCTGAACTGACTGTGCCTGGCAAACTCCAGAGCGGCCGTTCCTGACTAGAGCATTCAGAAATAAATTCTGCTTGAATGCTTCTATTATTGTCTTACTTGATGAGGTCACCATTATTATTATTGTTGATGAAATGGCAATACAGAATTAATAAGCAAAAATGCTACCTTCAAAAAAGATAACACTTATTTAGTGGAAGGTTAAATAACAAAAAAATATTTAGACATAATTAATATTCCAATATATTAATATAATTAATATTTAGAAATGCATTATTTCACTAAGCATGGAGATCTTATTTATCAACTGAGTGAAGGAGGGCATCTTTTAAATCTTCTCCCATCCCACATGTGACTGAGTACATGAGCAACCCCCAGTAGAAATTACGTTGGTTCATAATCAAGCAGTACATTTATCCTGTTATCAACGGTTTTCTGCAGGAACGTTTTCCTTCGTTATTATCATGATGGGTGATTCATGCCAAGAGTGAGGATTTATTCAGATTTAATTGAATGATTTTGAGCATTCGCCAGCTCCCATTCTTGTTAAACGAGAAGTAGTAAAGATTAATGACCAAATGTATTTAAGATTTGACAACACATCTGAGCTGAATGGAACTCAACTAACAAATCTGAACCAAAACTCCCTTACATCCCTCGATTAGGTGTAAGATAGAGCTTATGCAAGAGAGAGAGAAGTCACTCGGTAATTTTCGCCTCAGCTTCAGTCCTGGTCCTTGATTTTGATGACCTTTTGCTGTTTTCCGGTTATAAAAAGCCAGATCCCAATGAATCCCAAAGTTGCTATGGAATCCCTGGACAAATGGCATTTTCTCATCCTTGCCACCTGCCTTGCTCAGATTTCAATGCAACTGATCAGGGTATCAAATGTGCCCCACATCATGACAAACCTATAACACTGGACACCAATTTTTTTCAAAAATGTTTCTTCCTC
The DNA here is from genome assembly GCF_963921235.1 of Mobula hypostoma. NCBI lineage: Eukaryota > Metazoa > Chordata > Chondrichthyes > Myliobatiformes > Myliobatidae > Mobula > Mobula hypostoma. The sequence continues at coordinate 100,914,701 of NC_086098.1, read as the reverse complement.
AGAAATGTTTGTGGTTTTATAAGACTGCTTAAAGCTGAAAACAAATTATAATTACAGGCTAATTGTATCAAGCAGGAATTTGGAGAAGCACGGAAGTAACTTTTATTGAATATCATGCATTTAATTGCATAACAGTGCTGATGCTTTGCAATAGTTCAACAAAGCTAAAAATGTTTTGTTGATGATTCTCATTCGTAATCAGTGTCAGAGGCTTTTTGCTTAAGTGTCCAACAAAAATCAGCCAGTACTGATGGATTCCAGTTGTCCTGATAGTATTTCTCCATGACTGCAATGTCCTGGAAAATCTTTCACCATGCTTGTTGCTGACAGCACCAAGATTTGCAGAGAAGTCCAAATGGGAATACAGAAAATGAATCTTTAGTGACATGATGCACATCATGGTTTTGTATGCCTGAAATGCTTGAAGTAGTCAACCAGCTGCACGTAATTTGGTGCTCTGTAGTTGCCAAGAAGGTTTTCAACAACATCCTTGAATGCCTTCCAAGCGAATTTCTCTGGTCCCACTTGAAGTTCTTCAAACTGCCTGTCAATGATAACCTGTTTGATTTGTGGACCAACAAAAACGCCTTCCTTAATCATCGTATCAGTTATACTGTGAAACATCTGTCTCAAATATTGAAATCCTTCACAGAAAATGCTGTGCCTGGTGACAGTAGATTCTATCCTTGCAATCTTGAACCTAGTAACTCTGCTTTTGCATTTGATGAACCCAAGTTTCTGACCAGGTCAGCTAACTCAGATTGAGTTATCAGATGAGGCTCACTTGACGTAAATGGTTCAAAATCTGTATAAGTGTGGTTTTCCATTCCTGGTTTCATCTGTCTCCTCTGGACTCCATGTTTTTGGTAGCTTCGTAGCTTCGAAGCCTGGTAGCTTTGGTACTGGAAAACAACTGACGTGAGGCACAGGTCTCATGTCTAAAGGGAGATTGGGGCGTTCAATTAATTTTTTGTTCTTAGCAGAGAAACAAGACACACTGATCGGACAGAAGTAGCAGTCTGTCACATAATCCTTCTGCTCCCGCCATATCATCAGGACAGTGAAAGGTATTGACCTCCAAGTACCTTTAAACCAAGCACATGTCGCACAACAAATGTACAATGGAGAGTGGTCAACTGACACCTTTGTGAAGTTCACAATCATCTCTTTTATCTTGTCTATGTTGAGACTCAGGTTGTTGTTCTCACAGCATTTGACAAGCCTCTCTACCTCCTCTCTGCATGCTGAATTATCACTGTTGGTGATGAGGCCAACCATTGTTGAATCATTAACAAACTGGTTGATGATGTTTGAGCTGGATCTATCAGTGCAGTCGTGAGTCAGCAGCATGAACAGCAGTGGGTTGAGCACACAGCCCTGGGGGGCTCCAATGATTAGTGTGATGGAGCTTGAGATGTTGCTGCCTAATCAGACTGACTGAGGTCTTTTGAATTGCATTGACTTTATTACTTACATCCTTCACATACATGAGGAGTAAATATCTTTACGTTATGTCTTCATCTAAATATGCAATGTGCAATTCATAGTCATTTGTAGTAAATAGTATGTACAACAGGACAGTCAATATAACATTGAAATGCAATTGCATCAGAGTGAATTAATCAGTCTGATAACCTGGTGGAAGAAGCTGTTCCAGACCTCGTTGGTCTTGGCTTTTATGGTGTGGTACCATTTCCCAGATGGTAGCAGCTGAAACAGTTTGTGGCTGGGGTGACTCAGGTCCTCAATGATCCTTCACGCCCTTTTTACACACCTGTCTTTGTAAATGTCCTGAATAGTGGGAAGTTTACATCTACAGATATGCTGGGCTGTCTGTACCATCCTCTACAGAGTTCTCTGGTTGAGGGAAGTACAGCTACTATACCAGGCAGTGATGCAGCCAGTCAGGATGCTCTCAGTTTTGCCCCCACAGAAAGTGCTTAGGATTTGGGGCCCACACCAAACTTCATCAACTACCTGAGGTGAAAGAGGTGCTGTTGTGCTTTTTTCAAAACACAAGCTGGTATGTACAGATCACGTGAGATCTTCGCTGATGTGTGGCCAATGAACTTAAAGCTGTTCACCCTCTCAACCCCAGATCCATTCATATCAATAGAGTTTAGCCTGTCTCCATTCTTTCTGTAGACAAAACCAGCTCCTTTGTTTTTGCAACATTGAGGGAGAGGTCATTTTCTTGACACCACTTTATCAGGGTGATAACTTCTTCTCTGTAGGCTGATTCATTATTATTTGAGATTAGGCCAATCAGTGTAGTATTGTCAGCAAATTTAATTAGCAGATTGGAGCTTTGGGTGGTGACACAGTCATGGGTATAAACAGAGTAAAGGAGAGGACTTAGTACATAGCCCTGAGGGGCACCTGTGTTGAGGGTCAGAGGGACAGAGGTGAGGGAGCCCACTCTTACCACCTGCCGCAATCTGACAGGAAGTCCAGGATCCAGCTGCACAAGGCAGAGTGAAGGCCAAGGTCTCTGAGCTTCTTGTTGAGCCTGGAGGGAATTATGATGTTGAATGCTGAACTGTAGTCCAGGAGGTGGGGGTGTGGCATTGCTGATCAGAGATAGTGTCAAGGCTGCAGAAAAGGAGGAAGTCATGGAGGGATTGTCTACTGAGTCTCTGTGGGTAGAAGTTAGAAACAGGAAGGGGTCAATAACTCTACTGTGTGTTTTTTTATAGACCACACAATAGTAACAGGGACATCGAGGAGCAGGTAGGGAGACAGATTCTGGAAAGGTGTAATAATAACAGGGTGGTTGTGATAGGAGATTTTAATTTTCTAAATAGTGATTGGCATCTCTCTAGAGGAGGGGGTTTAGATGGGATGGAGTTTGTTAGATGTGTTCAGGAAGGTTTCCTGACACAATATGTAGATAAGCCTACAAGAGAAGAGGCTGTCCTTGATCTGGTATTGGGAAATGAACCTGGTCAGGTGTCAGGTCTCTCAGTGGGGGAGTATTTTGGTGATCACAATTCTATCTCCTTTACCAGAGCATTGGAGAAGGATAGGAACAAACAAGTTAGGAAAGTGTTTATTTGGAGTAAAGGGAAATATGAGGCTATCAGGCAGGAACTTGGAAGCATAAATTGGGAACAGATGTTCTCAGGGAAATATACGGCAGAAATGTGGCAAATATTCAGGGGAGATATTTGCATGGAGTTCTGCAAAGGTACGTTCCAATGAGACAGGGGAAGGATGGTAGGGTACAGGAACCGTGGTGTACAAAGACTGTTGAAAATCTAGTCAAGAAGAAAAGAAAAGCTTACGAAAGGTTCAAAAAACTAGGTAGTGATAGAAATCTAGAAGATTATAAGGTCAGCAGGAAGGAGTTTAAAAATGAAATTAGGAGAGCCAGAAGGGGCGTTGAGATGGGGTTGGAGAGCAGGATTAAAGATAGCCCCAAGACATTCTACAAGTATGTGAAGAGCAAGAGGATAAAACATGAGAGAATAGGACCAATCAAGTGTGACAGTGGAAAAGTGGGTATGGGAGGAGATAGCTGAGGTACTTAGTGAATACTTTGCTTCAGTATTCACTACGGAAAAGGATCTTGGCGATTGTAGGGATGACTTACAGCAGATTGAAAAGTTTGTGCATATTGACATTAAGAAAGAGGATGTGCTGGAGCTTGTGGAAAGCATCAAGTTGGATCAGTCTTCAAGACCAGACAATATGTACCCCAGACTACTGTGGGAGGCTAGGGAGGAGATTGCTGAGCCTCTGGCAATGATCATTGCATCATCAATGGGGATGGGGGAGGTTCCAGAGGGTTGGAGGGTTGCAGATGTTGTTCCCTTATTCAAGAAGGGGAGTAGAGATGGCCCAGGAAATTATAGACCAGTGAGTCTTACTTCAGTGTTTGGTAAGTTGATAGAAAAGATCCTGACAGGCAGGATTTATGAACATTTGGAGAGGTATAATATGATTAGGAATAGTCAGCTTGGCTTTCTGAAAGGTAGGTCGTGCCTTATGAGCCTGATTGAATTTTTTGAGGATGTGACTAAACATATTGAAGGAAGAGCAGTAGATGTAGCGTATATGGATCTCAGCAAGGCATTTGATAAGGTACCCCATGCAAGGCTTATTAAGAAAGTAAGGAGGCATGGGATCCAAGGGGACATTGCTTTGTGGATCCAGAACTGGCTTGCCCACAGAAGGCAAAGAGTGATTGTAGACGGATCATATTCTGCATGGAGGTCGGTGACCAGTGGTGTGCCTCAGGGATCTGTTCTGGTACTCCTTCTCTTTGTGATTTTTATAAAATAACCTGGATAAGGAAGTGGAGGGATGGATTAGTAGATTTTCTGATGACACAAAGGTTGGGGGTGTTGTGGATAGTGTGGAGGGCTGTCAGAGTTTACAGCGGGATAGTGATAGGATGCGAAACTGGGCTGGGAAGTGGCAGATGGGGTTCAACCCAGATAAGTGTGAGGTGGTTCATTTTGATAGATCAAATATGATGGCAGAATATAGCACTTATTAATGGTAAGACTCTTGGCAGTGTGGAGGATCAGAGGGATCTTGGGGTCTGAGCCCATAGGACACTCAAAGCTGCCTTGCAGGTTGACTGGGTGGTTAAGAAGGCATGCGGTGCATTGGCCTTCATCAACCGTGGGATTGAGTTTAAGAGCCGAGGGGTAATGTTACAGCTACATAGGATTCTGCTCAGTCCGCACTTAGACTACTGTGCTCAGTTCTGGTCACCTCACTAAAGGAAGGTTGTGGAAACTACAAAAAGGGTGCAGAGGAGATTTACAAGGATATTGCCTGGATTGCGTAGCATGCCTTACTTCGCTTTTTCTCCTTGGAGTGATGGAGGATGAGATGTGAATTGACAGAGGTGTATAAGATGATGAGAGTCATTGATCGTGTGGATAGTCAAGAGGCTTTTTCCCAGGGCTGAAATGGCTAACATGAGAGGGCACATTTTTATATGCTTGGAGCAGGTACAGAGGAGGTGTCAGGGGTAAGTTTTTATGCAGTGAGTGGTGAGTGTGTGGAATGGGCTGCCGGCGATGGAGGTGGATACAATAGGGTCTTTTAAGAGACTTCTGGATAGGTACATGGAGCTTAGAAAAATAAAGGGCTGAGTAACCCTGGGTAATTTCTAAAGTAAGTACGTGTTTGGCACAGCATTATGGGCTCAAGGGCCTGTATTGTGCTGTAGTTTTTCTATGTTTCTATGTTTCTAAGAACAGCATTCTCACATAAGCATCCTTCTCCAGATGTGTAAGGACGGTGTTTAGAGCTGTGGCTATTGCGTCACCTGTCAATTGGTTGTGTCGGCAGGCAAACCGTAAGGGGTTTAGCGTGGGTAGTAGCATGCTGCAGATGTAGTCCTTGGCCAGCCTTTCGAAGCATTTGCTTATTATTGAGGTGAGTCCGTCCATCAAGAAGATGGACTTCTTCCATCAAGAAGTCCAAGATCCAGTTACAGAGAAGGGTGTTGAGTCCCAGTGAAGACAGTTTACCCACCAGTCTCTGAGGGATGATTGTGTTAAACGCTGAGCTGGCCGATGAATAACATCCTAGTATATGTGGCATTGTTTTCTAAGTGGGACAGGATGGAGTTGACAGCTGAGGGTATGACAACATCAGTGCACCAGTTTGATCTGTAGGCAAACTGGAAAGAGTCCAATGTAGCTGGGAGATGTGATTTTATATGATCCATTACTAGCTGCTCAAAGCACTTGGTGATTGTTGAAGTCAATATCACTGGACAGTATCTTTTAGATCAGTTTTCATTCAGCCTGAAACTTCGACTGTGCTTTTTTCCATAGGTGCTGCCTGGCCTGCTGAGCTCCTCCAGCATTTTGTGTGAGTTGCTCCCTACAGAGGATGCTGGGATTGAACTCCAAACTCTGATACCCTGAGCTGTAATAGCGTCACGCTAACCGCAGTGCTACTGTGATTTGTATACCCTGCCACATGTGCTGCGTGTCCCTGGTGTCACAAAGGTGTCTGTGGATTTTCTGTGTGTACTCATGCTTTGCCTTCCTGGTGGTACAGGAGAGCCCAGCTCTTACTGGTCTTAGAGATGTCCTATTTCTCGATCTGAAGGCAGCATCCCAATCCCTAAACAGTGCACAAACTTTTGCTGTCAGCCATGGTTTCTGGTTTGCCTTGGCAGTGTAGCATTTAATCATGGAAGTGTCCTCAATACACTTCCTATGTAGCCAGTTACCGATCCCACATACTCATCAATGTTGACATGATGATCGTAGGTAGCTGGCTCGCTGAATATGCTCCAGTTCATGCTTCTAAATCAGTTCTGGAGCACTGAAGTGGCACCTTCTGGACTAGTCCTGAAGTCTCTGTAAACTAGTTTGATTCGTTTAACCTGTGGTCTGTATGCAGGGATCAGTAAAGTATGTATGTGGTCTAGGTATCCGAGATGAGGGCGGGGGGCACCCTTGTAGGCTCCACAAACTTTAGTGTAAACTAGGTCTAATATATCCTCTCTTCTGGTTGAGAAGTTGACAAGCTGGTAGAACTTTGGCAGGGCAGCTTTTAAATTGGCATGATTGAAGTCAGCAGCAACAATGAAGACAGCATGGGAGTGAATGGTTTCCAGGTTGCAGATGGCACCATAGATCTCCTGCAGCACTTCCCCAGCACCAGCGAGGGGTGGCAAATAAACAGCACCGAGCACAATGACAGCGAACTCCTTCAGTAACTACAAGGGCCTGCACTTCACCATTAAAACCTCTATCTATGCAGTGCAGTGGACCGTTATCACCAAGGTGGTCACGCGTCAGTTCTTACTGATGTGGCCGCACAGACCTCTTCTGTGGGTCTTGCTGGAGGTTGCAAAATGTCTGTCCCTCTGAAAGGAGATTACACCTTCTAGCTGGTCAGCTGATTTTGGAGTGGTGTCCTTGGGCATCAAGTTTATTTATACAAAATGTGTAATTTACAAGAACAAGCAACACCCGAGAGAGGGCCAGGGACAGTCCACAAGTGACATACATTTTGCCCACAATGACTGGCAAAGTAACGTAGAGCACAATAAAACAGAATACAATAAATAACAAAACAACAGCAATAAAACAAGTCCTGTTCTTCACTCCCACCCACCAACACACACAGTATTCTAATCTCAACACAATCCGTCCTCTTCGGATTTCAGCCTCCAGTGGTCTTGAAAGGTTCAATGAAGAAGAAGATATGCCCTTTACCAAATTATAGTCTATCCATAGTTTTCATTACCTCACTTTTCAATTTTCTTTCTCTTTCATTATAACCAGCATTTAAACAATGTTTGTAAAGCTTACAACCTTCCCATCTTGTTTGATTGTGTCCCTCCAATGAATGTTATTTCTAAGTCATTTCAATGACAGCACTAATAAGATAGTGTCAGACGTACAATAGAGGCACCTGACCATACTCAAATCAGTGGGGAGAAAACAGTGATTGCATTTATATTGGGTAACAAATAAATCATTTCTAGAAGTCTGACCACTTTGATACTTCCTCAGATTTTCTTAGAGTCATAGAGCCTTAGGAAATTGAAAAGTACTGAACAACAAGTGACCAAACAAACTGGGATTGGAATGGTAGTGTGTGGGTGGCACGGTACCGTAGCAGTTAGCACAATGCTTTGCAGCACTGTCTGTAAGATCGGGGTACAATTCCCGTCACTGCCTGTAAAGAGTTTGTATGTTCTCCCTGTGACCGCCTGGATTTCCTCCAGTGCTCTGGTTTGCTCCCACATTCCAAAGATTTCTTTGTTCTGTTCTGAATGGCTGGAAGAAAATGAACCCTCAGGATAATATAGAGTGACATATATGTATTTTGATAATAAATTTACTTTGAAATTACTTTGAACACTTCACAGGATGTTTCAATGTATATGTGACAGATTAATCTTTAAATCTTTCATTTTTATGCTAAAGCACCAATAATACCATTTTATTCTCTTCATATATTTCTATCAACTTTCCCCCATTTCATCTGAAAAAAAAATTGACTGCTCACTTGCATTATTTCTAAGGTAACTTACAGTGACGGAAAAACTTACCAATGTGCACATTGTTGGCATGTGGGAGGAGAGCAGATCATCCAAAGGAAACCCGTGTAGGCACATGAGAATGTGAAAACTCCACAAAGTTAGCACTGGAGGTCAAAGTTGAACCAGCACCACTGGCAGGATGAGGCAGTGGCTCTACTGGGGTGCCACTATGTCACCACTGAAGTGGGTTTAACTTCTAGTTTGTACATTTGGTGAAATCACCAGAGTTCTCATTAAGACAGATGTAAAATGGTGTTAAACACTACATTCCTTCCAGGATTTGTTTCTGGGGGAGAAAAAACAAAATAGATTTTGTTTACTTCCACGGTTCTTAATTCCCCCATTACATTGAAGAGATTGTTAGTCTCTCATGTCAGTATTCAAATGAATAGTAATGACACTGCTATTTTCACAGTGTTAGCAATGAGGAAAGCAATTTGTACTTATGAACAACTAAGTGACTATTAACAAGTGAAAACAAAGAGAAACATGACACCGGGAGCAGTATGTTTACTTTCCTCAGACCTAAGACTGGCTGAACTGTCAGTATTATTCTCCACATATTTAAGTAAATATAATTTCTATATGCCTAATAATTAAAAGGGATGTCCGAATGCAAATATAATGTCTCTTATCCCAAGCATAATAGGTCAGGGCACGACACAATCTTGCACACCAGTTGTTCCAAGAAGAGTGATTCTGGAGGGATACAGAGCATGTCGCGCTTCCTAGTCTCACTGGCATTCAGCTTCACAGCTAGTATGCAAGCTAATTTAAAGAATTACATGTAACCATGTGACCAGAGGGCACAGCCTCAGAATAGAGAGATTCCTCTTTAGAATAGGGATAAGAAGGAATTTCTTTAGCCAGTGGGTGGTGAATCTGTGGAATTCATTGCCACATACAGGCGTGGAAGCCAAGTCATTGGGTTATTTTACGCAGTTGTTGATAGGTTCTTGATTACTAAGGGCATCAAAGGGTACAGGGAGATGGCGTGAGAGTGGGGTTGAGAGGGATAGTAAATCAACCATGATGGAATAGCAGAGCAGACTCAATCGGCCAAATCGCCTAATTCTGCTTCTTTGTCTTAGGGTCTTATGGTCCAAACCAAATTAAGATATTGTATTTAATCAGATTTTAGCTCTTATTAGATTTGGGAGACTAAAATCTCTTGCTGTTTTTCCAGTGGGAATCGTAACACAGTATGTGGCAGGTAGTGCTGCTATCTCACAGCTGCAAAGATCCAGATTCAATCCTGACCGTGCCAGCCGCCGTAAAACAAGATGGAGAAGAAGACGACCTAGGGGTGCTTCTTATGAGGAGTTTACAAGTTCTCCCTGTGACCTTGTCATGAGAAAATCCTCTCTTTATTTATGCTCCCAAAGCCAATGATATCATAATCAGGATTCCTGCTCTGGACAAGTCATTGATTCATATCCACTTTATTGATTTGCTTCTAAATTCATATTCAGGGTGTAATGAAACTCCTTGCTGGCATGAAGCTCACAGAGTGAACAGTATTCATGGTAATAATTAGACAGCGGCAAGCACAAAGCAATGGAATCGTGCAGATGAGGTACAGAGCAAAAGAAATCAGCTTCATGCTTATGTCCTCCCATATCCTAAAGTGCTGTTGGCTGTTTAGTTAACTTAGTTACACTCAGTGGTCACATTATTAGGTACACCTGTACATCTGCTCTTTAATACAATTATCTAATCAGCCAATCCATAGAAACCATAGAAACTACAGTATAGAAACAGGCCTTTTGGCCCTTCTTGGCTGTGCCAAACCATTTTCTGCCTAGTCCCACTGACCTGCACACGGACCATATCCCTCCATACACCTCCCATCCATGTATCTGTCCAATTTATTCTTAAATGTTAAAAAAGAACCTGCATTTACCACCTCGTCTGGCAGCTCATTCCATACTCCCACCACTCTCTGTGTGAAGAAGAATCATGTGGCAACAGCTCAATGCATAAAAGCATCCAGATATGGTCAAGTGGTTCGGTTGTTGTTCAGTCCAACATCAGAATGGGGACAAACTATGATCTATATGACTTTGATGGCTGGTGCCAGGCTGGGTGGTTTGATTTTCTCAGAAACTACTGATCTTGTGGGGCTGTCACATACAACAGTCTCTAGAGTTTATTGAGAATGTTTCAAATAACAAGAAATATCCAGTGAGAGGCACTTCTGTGAGATAAAATGTCTGTTAATGAGAGAGATCAGAGGAGAGTGGCCAGACTGGTTCAAGCTGACAGGAATGTGACAGTAACTCAAATAGCATTGCTGATCACACAACATGTTGAACCTTGAAGCGAAGGGGCCACATATCAAAGTTCAATGTTCAATGTAAATTTATTATCAGAGTACATACATGTCACCATATTCAACCCTGAGATTCTATCTCCCGTGGGCATTCTCAACAAATATATAACAAATATAAACAGGATCATTGGACAGCAAACTGTGCAAATGCAAATGTAAATAAATAGCAATAGATAACGAGAGCATGAAATAGCAAAATAAAGAGTCCTTAAAGTGTGGTCATTGATTATGGGAACACCAAAGTAGAATGAGTGTAGTTAACCTCTTTTGTTTAAGAGCCTGATGGTTGAGGGATAGTAATTGTTCTTGAACTTGGTGGTGTGAGTCCTGAGGCACATTCCTCCAGGACCACCTCCCAATAAAATAAACTATTTTGTGGATTTGGCCTGGTACATTGTGGATAAAGTCCTCCCAACCACTAAGCACATCTATGTTGTCGTAAGAAAGCAGCATCCATCATCAAGAATCCTCATCACCCAGACCATGCTCTTTTCTCGCTGCTGCCATCAGGTAGAAGGTGCAGTTCTTCACTTTTTCTGGTCATCAAGAGATTCGCAAGTTCCCAATTGCTTTTCTTCAGTACATGCCTTCCTCTTTTTCTTAATTAGAACCTTAATATCTTTCATGAAATGGCTCACATGCAAGTTCTCTTAGAGTGAGGCTCACACAGACTCATGAAGTTAGTCCCATACGTGGGCAAATATTGGCTGCTGAGGTTGTAGAAATAATACAGTGAAAGTTACACAATCAGTGTTAGAGGTGTGGACAAACCACTGCTCACCTCCTGCTGTTCCTGTGAAAATAAAAGCGGCTTTTAGAAGATCCACTTCCAGCAGAGCCTACATTAGTATGTTGATTTAGTTTACATTTAATACACAAATCAAATTGAAGTAATAACTCTGGAGATCTTTGTCGGCAATTTAGTCCAAGGTGAGACATAAGTTGACTCTTTATGTTGGAAGATTATAATTTATTACTTGGAGGGTGGGTGAAAACATCTTCAAAAGGCGACATCCATCACTGAAAACCCCTGCCACCTAGGACACGCCCTTTTCTCATTACTACCATAAAAGAGGGGTTGCAGTATCCTGAAGACACATGCTCAATGTTTCAGGAACAGCTTCTTCCTTTCTGCCATCACATTTCTGAATGGTCCATCAACCCATGAATACTACCTCACTAATTTAATTTTTTTTACTTAGACACACTGCACGGTAATAGGGCCTTTTGGCCAAACAAACCCACTCTGCCCAATTACACCAAAGTAACCAATTAACTTACTAACCCATACATCTTTGGAATGTGGGAGGAAACAGGAGCACCAGAGGAAACCTACACAAACCTGGGAGAACATACAAACTCCTTACAGACCAGTGGCAGGAATTGAACCCTGGATGCTAGAATCTATAAATCATTACACTAACCACTACATTACAGTACTTGTGTTTATATATAAACACATTTCTTATTGTAAATTATAGTATATAATTATAGTATATTTTATGTATTGCACTGTACTACTGCTGCAAAACTACAAATTTGATGATATATGTCAGTGATAATAAACCTGATACAGATTCTGATTTTGATTTTAAATGATTAATTAACTGGGTCATCAATCAGAATAGTTGCAGCAACAGTGAATGAAGATTGCTACCTATGTTTCAAAGCACCAGACAGAATGATACCTAAACAGCAAGCCACTGACATGAATATCTGTTTGTTTTGGTACAACAATTCAGTCTTTGTCTGAAAATGTCCACTCATCAGGCTAAATTGCACTAAGTGCCACTATTCAACTGAAACAATAGGCTTTTGATTGAGAAGAGAATTCACTGCCTGCAAGGACAGATCTGTCTTTAAAGAGAAGAACTATAAAGTTGATAACAGAAACTGGCAGGTATGTTCAACGTTAAAAGCTTTTAAAGGTTCCATACACGGCAGCAAGGGACCACTGTCATTTCTTATTTGTAACATGTAGATTATTCAGTAAGGTTCATCAATATTTCAAACACTATAGTTGCAAGCATCTGAAAAAAGGATTTTACTTAAATAGTTTATTTTATTGGGAGGAGGCCCTGGAGGAATATGCTTGGTGCTGCCTTTTTTGTCTCCTTTTATCGTGTAAATGTTTTTCTTGAACTATTGGTAAATAGAGCTAGTGTTTACTTACAATTCATTTCTTGGTTGTTTTCCTTGGAAACATAGAAAACCTACAGCACAATATAGGCCCTTCGACCCACAAAGCTGTGTTGAACATGTCCTTACCTTAGAACTACCTAGGCTTACCCATAGCCCTCTGTTTTTTTTTATCCCCATGTACCTATCCAGGAGTCTCTTAAAAGATCCTATCACTTCTGCCTCCACCACCACTGCCGGCCGTTTACAAGACCATTTAGAGACATTAATTTTTCAGTACATTAATCTTGGGTTTGTTAAGTCTTCATCTTAAAGTTGTCTTTCAAAGAAAAGTTCAAAGTTCAATGTAAATTTATTGTCAAAGTACATATAAGTCACCATATACAACCCAGAGATTCATCTTCTTATGGACATACATAATAGAAACAGAATAGAATCAATGAAAGACCGCATCCAACAGGGCAGATGAAAACTAACATGCAAAAGGCAGCAAACTGCAAATACAAAAGAAAATAATAATAATAATAATAAATAAATAAACAATAAATAGAGAGAAGTTGAGATGAAGATTTCTTGTTGGAACGGTTCATTGTTGGGGTGAGTGAAGTTATCCCCACTGGTTCAGGAACGTTGGTTGAAGAGGTGAGATAGCTAGTTAGGTTATTATACACACACTTAACATTTATGTGTTGTGAGGCTATCTGAAGCTGTTATGATGGAGATATACTTTCAGATGCAAAATAAAGGTCACCTACTTCCCTCATGTCCATTTTTTCATTCCTAAAACAGACTTTGGATCTCCAGAGGTGAATGGATTAAGCTCTGTTCAAAGCAGTGTAGTGGCCTATTGCTTAAAAGATTAAGCTCTTCACAGATCTGAATGACATGCTCCTGCAGAGACAGTCTGGAATCTGCACTATTCCAAGGAGGTGCAGTAGACAACATAGTATAGTTGCTGCACCAGAGCTCCAATGAATTGGGTACTGTCTATGTGGAACATAAAACAAAATGCTCCAGCCTGAATTCCCAACCAAGAATTAGGCAGCATCTGTGAAGGCAGAGAGATGGTTGCTATTTTGAGTTGAGACACTGAACCAAGGTTTACAGCCTGAAATTTTGACCGTCTCTGAGGTTCCACAGCTGCTGTCCGACCCACTCACAGTGAATATACTAATTGTTACAGATTCCAACATCTGCAATCTCTTATCTCTCTGTGTGGATTTTGCCTGTTCTCTCTTGAACTTGTGGGTTTCCCTATTGTGTTTCAATTTCCTCTCAAATCCCAAAGACTTGCAGGTTAGGGAGTGGGAGTGTATTAATTAATTGGCCATAGTTAATTGTCCCTAATGTGTAGCTGAGCGATTCAACCTGGCGAGAACTCACAGGAATGTGGGAAGAATAAACTATGATTAATGTAGAATTAGTATACTGTAAATAGTGCTCGATGTTCATCACACACTCAGCGGGCTGAAGGTCTTGTTTATACAGCTCACGAACACCCAATGGCCACTTTATTAGGTACCTAATGAAGTGGTCCCTGAATGTGTGTTTGTGGGAACCCGAGTGACAGAGCTGAAGATGGGGTAGTGTTGTACAAATAAATGCAATGTGTAGTGAGACCGTGAGAGAGGACAGGCAAATGATAGGGCAAAATTGCAGTTAGTGGGATGTGTTGAAATGTAACAGGGGGCCAAAATCAAAAAGCGTGATGAACACAGGACTGAGGGTGTTGTATTTGAACACACACAGTATCTGGAATAAGGCAGGTGATCTTGTAGTGCAGTTAGAGATTGGCAGGTACGACATCATGGCTGAAAGAAGATCATAGTTTGGAACAACACACACAAAATGCTGGAGGCCAGGCAGCATCAGGATTGCCGAAGGGCCTCGGCCCGAAATGTCGACTGTAGTTTTTTCCATAGATGCTGCCTGGCCCGCTGTGTTCCTCTAGCATTTTGTGTGTGTTGCTTTGACTTCCAGCACCTGCAGATGTTCTCTTGTTTGTGATCAGTTAGGAGTTTAACATCCAAGGATACACATTGTATTGCAAGGACAGGAAGGTAGGCAGAGGTGGTGGGGTGGCTCTGCTAGTAAAAAATGACATCAAATTCTTAGGAAAAAGTACATAGGATGAGGATATAGAATCCTTGTGGGTAAAATTAAGGAACTGAAAGTGTAAAAAGACCCTAATGGAACAACAATCAGGGTGTGGGATACAAATTACAACAGGAGATAGAAAAGGCATGCAAAAAGGGCAATGTTATGATATTCATGGGGATTTCAATATGCAGGCACATTGGAAAAATCAGGTTGGTGCTGGATCCCAAGGGAGAGAATTTGTGAAGAGTCTATGAGATGGTTTTTATAGCAGCTTAGGGTTGAGTCCACGTGGGGAAAGGGAATTCGGGACAGCATTGTGTAATTAAACAGATTTGATGAGGGAGCTTACTGTAAAGGATCCCTTAGGAGGCAGTGATCATAATATGATAGAATTCACCCTGCAGTTTGAGAGGAAGAGCTAAAGTCAGATGTATGAGTATCATAGTGAAGTAAAGAGAACTATAGAGGCATGAGAGAAGAGTTGGTCAAAGTTGATTTGAAGGAGAAACTAGCAGGGATAACAGCAGAACAGCAATGGCTGGGTTTTCTGGGAGCAATTCAGAAGGCACAGGATAGATACATCCCAAAGATAAAGTATTCTAAAGTGAGGATAATGCAACTATGGTGGACAAGGGAAGTCAATGATGGAATAAAAGGAAAAAAAGAGGGCATATAATATAGCAAAAATTAGTGGGAAGTTATAGGATTGGGCAGGAGAATATCCCTTTCATGCCAATACATTACCCATGATGGTATGGCCGAGCAGACTTGATGGGCTGACTGGCTCTCATGTCTTATGATCTTATGGTCTTCTGCTTCTGAAGCCCATCCACTCCAAGGTTCAATGTGTTGTGTGTTCGGAGATGCTCTTTTGCACACCACTGTTGTAACGGGTGGTTATTTCAGTCACTGTTGCCTTCCTGTCAGCATGAACTGGTCTCACTAGTCCCCTCTTATCTCTCTCATTAACAAAGATCTCAGAACCTCAGAATCATGTTTAATATCACTGGCAAATGTCATGAAACTTGTTGTTTTGCAACAGCAGTACATTAGAATACATAATAAGCACTATATATTACAATAAGAGTACTGAATATGTAAAAATTAAATAAGTGGTGCAAAAAGAGAGGGAATAATAATGAGGAAGTGTTTGTGGTTTCATTGTCCTTTCAGAAATCTGATGGCAGAAGGGAAGATGACCCTTATGCTGAAATGTTGAGTATCTGAACCTCCTCCTTGATGATAGCAATGAAGAAAGGGCATCTCCTGGGTGAATGGGGTCCTCTGGATGCTGTCATTTTCTGGCATCTCCTTTTGAACGTGTCCTCAGTGCTGGGGAGGCTAGTGACCATAATAGAGTGGGCTGAGTTTATAACTTCCTGCAGCTTTTTCCGATCCTGTGCAGTGGCCCCTCCATAGAAGATGGTAATGCAACCAATTAAAATGCTCTCCATGGTACATCTGTAGAAATTTGCGAGTGCCTTTGGAGACATACCAATTTTCCTCAAACTCCAAGTGAAATGTAGCCAGAGATTTTCCCTTCTTTGTAATCGCATCAGTATGTTGGGCCCAGGACAGATTGTCAGCAATATTGACACACACAGAAACTTGAAACTGCTCACTCTGTCCACTACTGAGCCCTCGATGCAGAGTGTTGTGCGTTAACCTGACTTCCCATTTCTGAATCCACAATCAATTCCTTGGTCCTGCTGACAGTGAGTTGCTGCGGCACCACTCCACCAGCTGATTTATCTCACTCCTGTCTGCTTCCTCATCACCATCTGAAATTCTGCCAACAATAGCTGTGTCATCAGCAAATTTATAGATGGCATTTGAACTGTGCCTAGCTGCACATTTTGTGGGTGTAGAGAGAGTAGAGCAGAGGGCTAAGAATGCATCCTTATGGTGTGGCAGTGTTGATTGTCAGTGAGGAGGAGATGTTATTTCTGATCCACACAGACTGTGGTCTCCTGGTGAGGAAGTCATTGATCCAGTTGGAGATGGAGGTTCTGGAGCTTGTTCACTGAACGAAGTCAAGATGGGGCAAAACGGCAAATCTTTTGCTTGCATCTTCAGAAACAGCTCTATTTCAATCTTTGACATCTCTTTTTTTTCCTTTTCATGGTTCTTTTGAAGACCTTGACCTGTAGTTACACTCTGACTTGGGTTCTTTGTGGGAATGGGACCTGCTCTCAGGGCCTCACCACTGGCCACTTTTTGATATCCCAAAGACATGGCCTGGAAGACTATCGCCCCTTCAGAGAGCCGGATTTTCTTGGCTCTGGAGATGTGCTGATTCTAGGTTGGTGCCCCTGACTGAAGCATTGTGGGAGAACACAGAATATCGGGGAAGTTGCCGTGGGTTGTGTGTCCGGAGAGCTGCACCTTTCTGGGGCCGACTCTCTGGTGCACAGCTCAGAGAAAGTGATGCAACAGACTCTTAACATCATAAATCAGCCAGTTGTTTGTTATGTCTCCCCTCTCGCTGTGAAATGGGGACACCTCTTTTTCATTTATGAGTGAGACAGAGGGCCCATGGTATGTCTAATTATTGGGTGAATGAGTAGTTTTTGAGGTACTGCATCTTTATTGATGCTTGCTGCACACTTGAGTGCTTGGTGGAGGTGCTGATACTGGTGGGGTGGGGGGATCGTTGCTTGTGTGTAGGAGGGAGAAGCTGGGGGGGGCTTTGGGGTGCTAACATTTTAACTGTCATTTATTCTTTGGGGCACTCCTCTGTTTTCATGGATGTTTGTGAAGAAAAAGAATTTCAGGATGTATATTGTATACATTTCTCTGACATTAAGTGTACCTATTGAGCTGAAGGTATAATGGTGTTGAATGCTGAACTGTAATCACTAAACAGCAGCTTTTTGCAGGTATTACTATTGACCAGGTGATCCAAGGCCGAGTGGAGAGTCAGTGAGATTGTATCCACTGTACACCTACTGGTGATAGGCAAATGGCAGTGGGTCCAGGTCCTTACTTAGGTAGGAGATGATTCTAACCATGACCAATACCTTAGAGCACTTCATCACAGTAGATGTGGGTGACAGTCATTGACACACCTTATCCTGTTCTTCTTGAGCACTGGTATCATTGTCACCTTTTAAAGTTGGTGGAAACCTTCATCTGCAACAGTGAGAGGCTGAAGGTGTCTTTGAACAGTCCTGCCAGTTGGTTGGCACAGGTTTTCAGAACCTTACCAGGTCCACCATTAGAGCCTGATGCCTTGCAAAGGTTCACCCTCTTGAAAGATGTTCTGACATCTGCCTCCAAGACAGAGCTCACAGGGTTATCTTGTGCTGCAGGGATTTGCACAAGTGCAGTTTTATTCTCCCTTTCAAAGTGTGCATATAGGGTGCTGTGCTCAATAGTGAATGAAATATCACAACCATTCACAATGTGTGCTTTAGTGTTGTAGGAAGAACGTTCGGCAAACTTTGCCATAGCAAACATACATCTGATTCCATTTCTAACCTTAATCAGAATAGTATTTTTGCTCTTAAAATAGCCTTCCATGAGTTGTACCTGGAATCAGATCAGATACCTTCTGAAAAAGTGTTCTTAAATATCACAGATCCAGCTCTCAGCAGACTGAATCTCCTGATTCATCCATGGCTTTTGGTTTGGATATGTCCGCTGTCTTCTTAGACATAGGAGCAGAATCAGGTCATTTGGCCTATCGAGACTGCTCTGCATTTCATCATGGCTCATCCATTTCCTTCTCCCCATAACGTTTCACACCTTGACTAATCAAGAACCTATCAATCTCTGTCTTAAATGCACCCAAGACCAAGCCTCCATAGTTGGCTGTAGCAACAAATTCTCAGATTCAGCACCCTCTGGCTACAGAAATTCCTCCTCATCTCAGTTCTAAAGCAACATCCCTCTATTCTGAGTCTGTACCCTCTGGTCCTAGACACCCCCACCATAGGAAGCATGCTCTTCAAGTCCACTCTATCAAAGACTTTCAACATTATTTGCCTTTGCTAATGCATGAGGCCTCTTACGGCAATTTGACTGTGAATGCGCCACCAAAATCCTATGAAAGCTCCTTTATTGAATGCTCTCGTTCCCTGATTTGTGTGAGGCCTTTATGCACTGACTCTAAAGCCACCGTGCTGCCTTGAATGCATACACCTAGCTACACAGGTCTTGATGAAGTCGTTGGCAACTGTGGCATATTCATTCTGACTCAAAGATAAATCCATACCTTGTCCAGTCCAGTTCATGACTCAAAGCTGTCCTGTAGGTGTTTTTCTGCCTCCCTTGGCCATACCTTCCTGGCCCTCACTCCCAGTGCTGTAGTTTTTAATTTGTGGCTATACACTAGGAGTAGAATTACAGTCAGCTGATTGGACTTTCCAAAGTGTGGATATGGAATAAGTGTTCTTGATGGTGATATTACAAGGTGCTTTTGTCCACAGAACTGCCCTTCACTGATGTTTTATGTTTTTTATACAATTCTCTATAAGCTCCAGAGGGTGTCATGTGCGAAAATGCCAGGAGATTAGCAGTTTCTGAGACAGTCAAGCCACGCCATCTGGCATGAACAAGCATTCCATGGTCAAAGTCACTTAGATCACATTCCTTCCCCATTCTGATTTTTGCTCTGAATATTTAGACCATATCTGCTTGCTTTTATACATTGAGTTGTTGCCACAAGATTGGCTGATTAGATATTTGCATTACTGAACAGTTGTACATGTGTAAAATGGCCACAGAGTGTTTATGGGATTCAGGAGTGTCAGATCCATGACTTCTTTGGGCCTTTGTACTCTGGAATTAACAGACTGAGATGATCTAATTGAAATGTGACGTTCTAAGGAACTTTGACAATATAGATGCTGAAAGGATGTTTCCCTCATGAGAGAACCTAAAATTACCATACATGGTTTCCTGGTGATGAGATATCAATTTGGCTGATCAAGGGTTGTGACTTTTTGGAATTCTCTTCTCCCCTATAGATGCTGAGTCATGACTATATTCAAAACTGAGTTAGATTGGTTTATGGTCTACAGTGTAATCAAGGTCAAATACAGCAACCATGAAAGTAAATTAAGGTTAACAATTATAGGAACCATAACTTTATTAAATAAAATAGCATGCTTGATAGACCAAATACTCATATTCCTTATGATCTTATACTTCAGTGGAAGATTTTAGTCTATTCAATCTTAGATCACAATATAGTAGTACTTAATCTACATTGCATTATTTCAATTGCTTTGCACAAGATTATACATCAAACAATACATGTTGTGCCCCAACTAGAGTCTTGAATAGTTACATCATCTTCTTAATACCATTTTGTTTAAGGCCATAATGAAATTATTGTTGCTATGTCAATGTTTTAACTTGGAGACCTGGAATATACTTCCAGCTGAATGTCATAACACGAAGAAATAATGTCATTTAAACTATTTAAAATTTTTTGATTTATTCCTCAAGACACAACTATTTTTTACCCGTTGATAACATGTACATGTATCTCAATGATTTTACTGCATTAACCTCCTTCCTCAATGTTACCAGAAATTTGCTCAAAGAATTCAATTAAATCAGATGGGAATATCCTTTTACAGATTAATATTAGTATCCACTTTGAACCATAATTTATTAAGTGCTTATGATGTCAATCTTCACTATAATCTCCATTGATGTAAGGCTACCAAAGTTCAAAGTAAATTTATTAGCGAAGTACATACAGTATATGTAACCACATACAAATGCTGAGCTTCTTTTTCTTCTGGGCAATTACAGTAAATGCAACAAACACAACAGAATCAATGAAAGACCGCACCTCAGTATGGACAACAACCAATGTGAAAAGAAATCAAACAAATTGTGCAAATACAAAAAGAAAGAAAAAAGAAACAATAATAATATTAGTAACAATATCGAATAATAATAAAAAGTAACTTAATATCTATAGACAGGTTAAACCAAATGAAACACGAATTAACATTGGAGCTAGAAGGAAATAACCTAAAGACCATAAAAAATAGAAGTTGCGACCTGTCAATGCACTGATGAAGATAGAATTACTTCAACAACTGTTTCAGAACCTGATAGTAATAGCAACAACACAGTTGTAGAGCCTCTGTAGAACGCTGATGATGAAGTTGAGTTTACAGACAATATTATCTTAACATTTAATATCACACTAACAGAATACATGGGCATTGACTCAACAAGAAGACCATACATACCAAAACAAAACACTAATCAAAATATGCAAAAAATCTTAATGTTCTCACAATATTTTATTTCCATAATATTTAGGAAAACTTAAAATGTTTGAAGAACTATACACAATAACATTAATAGTAGCGCAGAGCAATGGCTCCAAAATAGAGGTGCTCATTAATAGAAACTCAAAATGGAGTAATGAATTGAGAACACCAAAATGGCGAATAAGAAATAAAATTGAAGCCTTAAGAGCAGAAATAGCTTGCCCAATGGAATATAAAATGTATTTATTTTATTTATTGAGGTACAGCATGGAGTAGGGCTTTCCAGCCCTTCGAGCCACACAGTAATCCCACCAATCTAGCCTAATAACAGGACAATTTACAATGACCAATTAACCTACTGACCGGTACTTCTTTGGACTGTGGGAGGAAACCAGAGCATTCAGAGGAAACACACAGAGTCAAGGGTAGAACATACAAATTCCTTACAGGCAGCATCTGGAATTTAACCTGGGCCACATGTTCTGTAAAGTGTTGTGGTAATGACTATGCTACCTAGCAAGAAAGTTAAGAGAAAAGTTCAGGAAATAATAAGGGAATATAGGGTCCACACAAGATATGATTAACCTAACAAAAATATTGTAGGATTTATAGATATACTAAAACAAAAACTTGGTGCAAACAAAGCCAAACTAAACAGATACATGAAATGCACTAGATGAAGAAAACAGAATTATCAGGTCAGGAACAATGAAAAAGGTTTATACAGGACATTGAAACTGAATTTGATACATCAAAATGTCATCAAACCTAGCAAAAATAACCAATAAACACAGACATAATACATTTTTGGTCTAATATCTGGTCAAACAAAGCAATGCAGTATCAAGAAGCAAGCTGGATTCGGGAGGAAAAAGAATGCACTCACACAATTGAAGATATTTGAATATCTGAATTAACAATGGATTTGCTAAAAGTAGTTAAAAAATATTCACGAGTGGAAAAGTACTGGCAGTGATAACATTCATAATTACTGATATAAAACATTTACTTGCCTTCCTCTGTACCCATCAATACACATGAATAATTTTTTAAAAAATCCTGACTTTTGCCTGAATCTTTGACAGAAGGTAAAACACATTCTCTTACCTAAAGGAGAAATTGCAAATGACCCATATATTGATCTATTACTTATTTACAAATTATATATGAAATTATAATATCATGCATCTCACAACTAATCAGGACTCACTTAGATAATCACAATATACCTACAAGAAGGGCAGAAAGGATACTGTAAGGATATGAAAGGATATGAAGATTCTGTAATTCTAAGTCAAGCCCAGAGGAAAAGCAGAAATCTTTCATGATTTATATTGACTACCAAAAATACTTCTGACTACACCAAACAGTTGTGAAATTTCTACACATGATTAAGCATTAGCATACTACCTATTAACAACCAAAAAAGAACAACCTCATTAAAATAAACCCACTACGGTTTTGTCTCGCTTTCAACCTACTCTCTAAAATTACTGAATCAGACAAAAATGGGGTATCAAATCAGAGACAACCAAAAGATTTATACTTGTACACCTCCTTCTATACATGGACGATTTGAAATTATTCACTCCATCATTTAGAGCAATTAATTTAAATAGTATAGCCATTTTCTAAAGATATTAATATAAACTTTGAACTAGATAAATACAGAACACTAAACATAAAGGAAGGTGCAATAAAACAGAGTAGCAGGATACAATAAACTGGGATATCACCAAGCAAAGAAAATAGATCACGGTGCGATAAAGGGAAAAGCTTTGACATAATTTACTTCAAGGCTTAAGAAAATTTGCCAGAGCTCAATATTAAAAAATATAATAAAGGCAACAACACACATCAAAGTTGCTGGTGAACGCAGCAGGCCAGGCAGCATCTCTAGGAAGAGGTACAGTCGACGTTTCGGGCCGAGACCCTTTGTCAGGACTAACTGAAGGAAGAGCTAGTAAGAGATTTGGAAGTGGGGGGGGGGGGAAGATCCAAAGTGATAGGAGAAGACAGGAGGGGGAGGGATGGAGCCAAGAGCTGGACAGGTGATTGGCAAAAGGGATATGAGAGGATCATGGGACAGGAGGCCTAGGGAGAAGGAAAAGGGGGAGGGGGGAAAGCCCAGAGGATGGGCAAGGGGTATCGTCAGAGGGACAGAGGGAGAAAAAGGAGAGAGAGAGAAAGAAAACACTTTTGCTATATCCATAATTAACATATTCTTTTGGCATAATATCTTGGTCTAAAACTCAATTGGAAAATTTGCAAAGAAAAATAAGAAATGAAATGGCACATTTTAGAAAATATTATATATTACAGGACGAACAGAAGGAACAATTTATTTAATAGATATAGCCATTCAGAACACACATAACTTACAGAAATCAATAAGTGAAAACACCAGAACTGTGCTGAATTAAAAGAAGACATTGAAGGACTGTGGAACATGAGCAGAGTACACATTTTTCCAATAGTAATATTTAAAACTTACATCATCCTAAAGACACATACAATAGCATTGAACAATTAGGCTTACACAACAATATTTATGTAAATCTTCAGAAAACTACAATACTAAACACTACTAGAATAGTCCAGAAATATCTAGAAATTGATAAATTAGTGTGCTTGGCTGTACCTGAACTTTTGGTTTTATTAGATTTAGCTGAGGAAAAGAACTATTAATGACCATAATAATATTAAATAAATAAGCAGTAAATATTGAAAACATGAGATGAAGTGTCCTTGAAGGGGAGTCCATAAGTTATGGGGTGCGGGAAGTTTGCTGAAGGTATCCCCTCTGGTCGTTGATGATGATGTTGCTTTCCTGTGACAGCGCTCCATATAGATGTGCTCAGTGGTGGGGAGAGCTTTACCCACAATGAACTTGGAGGTATAAAAAGTAGTGGATAAGTTTTTCTGTACAAGTCCATTGGAGTTTCAGTACCAGACCATGAGGTAACCAGTCAATGTTCTCTCCACCACACATCTATAGAAATTTGTCAAAGTTTCAAATGACATACCGGACCTTTGTAAACCTCTAAGAAAGTAGAGTCACTGTCATGCTTTCTTCATAATGGCATTTATGAGCTGGACCCAGGATAGACCCTCCGAAATGATAACTCCAAGAAATTTAAAGTTGCTGACCCTTTCTACCACTGATCTCCCGATGAGGACTGGTTCATGGACTACACACAAGCAAAAGTCTAGAAATCAAAATAATACACACAAAATGATGGAGGAACCCAGTAGGCCCGGTGACATCAATGGAAAAGAGTAAATAACCAGTGTTTCAGGTTGAGACTCCTCATCAGGACCCATGGACATCCAGTTTCCTCCTCCTGGAGGAAATGATCATTCCCTTGGTCTTGGTGACATTGAGTGAGAAGTTGTTGCTGTAGCACCACTCAGCCAGATTGTCATTCTCCCTCCAATATGATGATTCAGTTTTAGAATGACACTGGAGATGTGCTTAGCTTCACAGTCAGAAATATAAAGCAAATATTGCAGGGTCTAAACTCACAGCCATGTGATGCATCTATGCTGATGGAGATTGTGGAGGAGATGTTGTCATTCCTAACTGAATGGAATCTGCAAGTGAGGAAATCGAGGATCAAGCTGTGCAAAGAGGTACTGAGGCCTAGGACTTGAAGTTTATCATTTAGTTTTGAGGGGATGATAGTATTGAATGCTGAACTGTAGTTGCTATAGGGCATCCTGGTATATATATGTTCACTTTCCAGGTGTTCCAGGACTGAGTGAAGAACCAATAAACTGGCATCTGCTATTGACCTTTTGTGGTGGTAGGCGAATTGAAGTGGATCCATGTCATTTCTTAAGCAGGAATTAATACAGTTCATTTCATCATCAACCTCTCAAAATGCTTCACTTCAGTGGATGCAAGTGCAACTGGATGTTAGTTGTTGAGGTAGATTGCCACATACATCTTAGGCCCCAGTATAATTGAAGCCTGCTTGAAGCCAGTGAGTACTTCAGACTGCTGAAGCAAGAGTTTAAAGATATTGCTGTACACTCCAGCTAGTTGATTAGCACTGGTCTTTGTACTCGGCCAGTTACCCCATCTGGACCAGTGCTTTCCATGGGTTCACCCTCCTGAAGAATGCTCTCATGTCTGCCTCTGAGACGGAAATTACAGAGTCACTGGGAGCTGTGGGAGCTCATGTAGGTGCCCCCATGTTTTGATGGACAAAACAAGCATAAAAAGCATTGAGCTTATCTGGGAGAAAAGCCTTTTTGTTATTTATGCTGCTTAGTTTCATTTGTAGGAGGTGATAGAATTCAAGCTCTAGCATAGCTGTCGAGCATCTTTCAGTGAATCAAGTTTTATCTGGAACTGCCACTTCGCACATGAGGTGGCTTTCCAGAGATTGTAACTGGACCTCTTGTATCTTACAAGGTTGCCAGACTTGAATGCTTCTGATCACGCTCTCAACAGATTGTGTATCTCATTATTCATCCAGGGCTTCTGGTTAGGGAATGATTTTGAGGGAATACACTCATCTATCTTTGTCCTGACGAAGGGTCTCTGCCTGAAACATCGACTGTACCTCTTCCTAGAGATGTTGCCTGGCCTGCTGCGTTCACCAGCAACTTTGATGTGTGTTGCTTGAATTTCCAGCATCTGCAGATTTCCTGTTGTTTACACTCATCTATTGCTGTTTTTATAGTGTCTGTGACAACCATGGTGTATTTATTCAGATCCTCTGATGAGTCCTTGAACATGGCCCAGTCTACTGACTCAAAGCAATCCCGTAGCTGCTCCTCAGCTTCCTGCACCCACTTCTTTATTGTCCCTTTTCCTGGAGCTTTGTATGCAGGCAGGTCTGTATGCAGGTAGGAAAAGGACAGTTAATTGACCACATTTTCCAAAATGCAATGCAGATATGGAATGTTAGGTTTCCTAATTGCTATGTAACAGTGCTCGAGTGTGTGTTATATTGATGATAATTTGGCAGATATTTCTTAAAACATAGCTGATTGAAGTTCTTGACTATGATTTGAAAGACGTCGGTGTAGGCTGTTTCCTGTTTGCTAATCACGGCATTCAATACATTGAGTGCTTTTTCAACTCTGCCTTTGGTGGTATGTAAACTGCAAACAGGATAATGAAGGAGAACTCTCTTGCTAAGTAGAATGATTGACACTTAATCATCAGAAGTTTCAGATCTTGGGAACAAGACTGCTGCATCCAAGCTTCACAAAATTTTTATCATAAAACACAGACCCCCACCTTTTGACTTTTTCAAATCAGCAGTCCTGTCCATTCAGTATATTAAGAAGCCCTTGGGTCCTACCAACATATCTGGCATGTCCGGAGTGAGCCGTGTCTCCATGAAACACAGAACACAGCAATTCCTCATTTCCTACTGATACAGTAATCTTGTCCTTAGTTCCTTCATTTTGTTCTCCAGCAAATGTACACTTGCCTACAGATGCTGGAGGAAGTTTCTTCCTCAGTGTTTCAATTGGTTTGGAATCCTCCTCTCCTCCTTTCTTTCGGCCGTGGCAATGAAATCTGTCAAGTCCTTCAGAATATCATGAAATTGCTAATTCAAGAAGATGGCTCAAAAGGACATTTCTTAAAAGGAAAATTACAGGCTACAGATTGCAGTGAAAGTAATTCAGAAATAGTATATTTAGAAGTTTTGTAAGCATCCCACAACACATTGGCATGGTTCATCAGCACTATCTTGGCTATTACCAGGTGTAGAATAATCCAGTTTATCTCTGTCTTGAATAGAACTGTAGTATTTAAAGGTGCAGTACAATGGAGGCTAATTTATTGGACATCAATTTTAAAAATTGAATTTAAAAGCTGCGACCATTAATGGTGATAGAATTATCATAAAATCAGCTCTGGTTCTTTAATGTTCCTCAGAAAAGAAAATCTACCAGCTATAACTGTTCTGGACTTTATGTCTTCAGACCTATGGTTGTGGTTGACTCTAACTACTCTGTGAAGCTATGAAGTTCAGTTGATAATTAAGAAATGAATAATAATGCTGGTGTTACCAACAACATCCAAGTTCTACAAATGAAAAACAAAATAAATTGCTGTTATTTTCTTTTCTATTTCCTGTTGCATTGCCAATTTCAGTCTTTTGGAATGTTAACTGGTGGTACAGTGCCAGTTTTAAGGATCCATTAATATGTTTTCATAGTTTAATGTATATGTTGCTCCTCTAGCACTCACAGTTCTTTGTTCATCATTCATTCCAAATCCAGAAATAGATTTGTCAGGCAATTCTGCTGTCCCTTCATTCTTTACTATAAGAAGCATCTTCAGTGGTTCTAATCTATTTTATCTATTATTCTGATATTAATATGATGTTACAGCATCCAGCAGAATATTTTGCTTCGAACCCAAGTGATTAGCACATTTAAGGGGAATTCTTAAAGACTAATAAAGAACATACACACTGAGTGAGGCTGCCCCAGAAATTTACGAAGAGGTATTTTACTCTTTTCAGCTTAAAGAAATGAATGATTGCAATGACTTTGAAATACTGCCAAGACACTGAGAACAAAGCAAATTACCTGAGATGTTTTTGCAGTGGTGTCTTTCTGCAATTAACGGGCATGTCACAGTAGAAGTGGAACCTATGGCCCCAGAACACAGATGTTCAGTATATGTTTGATTCATATCTTATAATACTATGCCCAAGTTCTATAGAATGCCTTAACACATTTCAGGATGTGCAGTAAGTCTGTTAATTCTTCATAAGACCATAAGATATAGGAGAAGAATTAGGCTATTTGGTCCATTGAGTCTGCACCATTATTTCATCATGGTTGATCCACATCTCCTCTCAGTCCCAAGTTCCTGCCCTCCCCACATATCCCTTCATGCCCTGATCAGTCAAGAATCTATCAACCTCCTAAAGACTTGGCTTCCGCAGCTGCCTATGGCAATGAATTCCACAGATTCACCACATTCTGGCTAAAGAAATTCCTCCTCATCTCCATTCTAAAAGAATGCCCCTCTATTTTAAGGCTGTGTCCTCTAATCTTAGACACTCCCACTATAGGAAACATCCTCTTCACATCCACTCTATCAAGGCTTTTCAGTGAATTTGCGAGTTCCAGTGAAGGTAGTCCCAGAGCCAACAAATGCTCTACATATGACAAGCCATTCAATCCTGGATTCACTTTTGTGAACCTCCTTTGAACCCTCTGCAGTTTCAGCACATCCTTTCTAAGATAAGGGGCCCAAAAGTGCTCATAATACTCCAAGTGAGGCCTAACTGGTGCTTTATAAACTCTCAACATTGCATCCTTGGAATACAACAATGATGATTAAAATTGTGCCAGTTTACAAGCTGTAGCTCATTTCAGTCTCTACTCTGAAACTGAGGGTTATAGATTTTAAATAGAAACATAAGAATAGAGGAGTATGAGGCATGTAAACACACTGAAACTATTCTGGCTTTTGGCAAGTTTGTAGATGATATCAAACTTAACTCTATATAGGTGCTTTTCCTCCAAATATTATTTAAACATTAGTTATCTACAAATCTTAGCTTTAAAACTAACAATTGAAGCAGCACCAAATGATATTTCAGGTAGAGAGTCGCAAATCCCTACCAATATTTATAAATAGAAATACTTCCAAACCTTGTAACCAAGGTCTGGCTCTAAGAGTGTCCAGGTTCTCAGTCAGCACACTGTTTCTTCTAACAATCCTGCCACTTAGTAATTTGGAAACTCCAGAATCAAATTATCATTTCATGTTCTAAATTCCAGGAAAATACAACTTTATTTTCTGCAATCATAATTTAACAATGGAAGTCCAGGTAACATTCTAATGACCTGTGATAGACCTAAAGAAGAAGTAAGGAGCAATTTGGAAATATATGCCACAAAAATACTTGAGGCATAGAACTGTCAAGGTGTACGCGGACAGACACCTGAAATGACAGGCTCCCATGAGTTTATTCATAGGAATTCCAACACAACATCGGTGACTTGACTGAGTGACGCCGGGAAATGAATCATTCTCAAAACACAAGGACCCCGTGACAAGCGCTCATGGGGAGTCTGCTTTATATAATCAAAGTACACAGAAAACCTGTGCCAGTCAAAATAAACTGGACAGGATTAAACAGAAAGCTCAAGGGTTTAACAACTCTAGGTAAGACTACAATGAACAAAAACAGGTGCATAGGCCCGCAGGGCTCATGATATAAAGTATTTAGAAGTTGAGGATTTAAAAATTCGGTGGCACATAAACTTCCACCCTTGAGAAATATGTAACTAGGTATTGTGACCTTATCAAGAATTATCTTAGCTTCCACTGCTTCTCTTCCAGCCAACCCTAGCCTTGAACATTTCAGATTCCACTGTAAATACTTCAGCAATAGCTGATGGTATCAGCTTTTATCCTCTTTTCTGGGACTTTATTAATCATATCAATTTTGGCAGCTTATAATAACCTGAAAAATCCAAAAATTGAAAGGATATAATCTTCTTATCAGATTCTGTTGTTATCAAAGCACAAAACACGAGTGTTGATATCATGAGGCATCCTATTGTACATTTCTATGAGGACATTGTAAACATTTTGGGACTAATTAGGTCGAAGGGAGAATAACTCAGGAACTTCACAAATATCACAAAAGAAATTCTTAGAAAGGTCACCACTGTGCACGTGTAGCAATTGCTTAATTATGTCATTTTTTTCAGGCTGCCAGAACATATTGTCTTATTCATTCATTAAGGCTTAATATATTTCCTGTATGACATGCATTTTACAGCACAGCATAACATCTTTTTAACATAATACCTGAGCCATTTGTCACCACCACTACAGCTGTGTGTTAGGTCTCATGACATCTCTAATTCATTAGGACAGAAGGCAAACTTGCCCCATGTTCACTGAAAAGAATCATAATCTGTTTTGATATTTCCAGTGACAAAGCCAGGCAAACACCATTGGACTGAGATTTCTCTTTGTGTTAACCTTTCTCATCTAATCATTGAACAATTTCACATTTTGTTTAAAACTGGAGGATAGAACAATACCCCAGGAATTATCTCCAGACCCACTTTTCACAATATCATCACCTCCAATCAAGTTAATTGGGAGGCTAATTCTTTAACATTTGGTTTATTTCTGCTGTGCATTTATTGGGAGACTGTGGTCTGTAGAAATGTAATTTAGTGAGTCTTCTGAGAAGGTGGCTTACTGAATTCATTGTATTTCTGATTTAATGGGTGATAAAGTCAATGGCAAAAAGATTGGAAGTTATGTGAATTGTACACACTTCACAGCATACAGGATTTCCTAATCTACAAGAGCAGGAACAGTCTCTCATAACTTCTTCAATGTATTAACTTACACAATCTCTTTAGTTGCTGATCAGTTCTTGATGAACATTCCAAATGGTTGTTTCCTGCATTTACTTATCTCTGTCATTGTGGGTTAAGACAAATTTTGTGATTCTTGTAGAACCATAGCTTCCAGGTACCAAAATTTCTTGTACTTTTAAAACAACTTCAATATCACAAAACTGTTAGGAAGTGTAGAGGAGACTTGACCCAAAAACAGGGCAGCAGAGATTACTTAGTATTAAACAATATTTTAATAATTGACCACACACAAAAAAAAACAAGTCATGAGGGGCCACAAAGCAAGAGAGAACAGAAACTAACCACAAGAGGAAACAAGGTAAACTTTAGGTAGGGAAAGTGAAGGCTAGAAGCAACTGAGTGAGGCCAGTTTTGATGAGTAAACAAGGAATGCACTTCTTCTAGTAATGTTTAATGGTGGTTGGCAGACCATCGCAAGGAGCATTACCTCCACCTACTGAGCATCATTCAAGCACACCAAATATCTTTCTCCACCATCCCTTTCCCATTTGTATCACTACAACCTCACACAGTATTATGAGCATTAAATCCCTTGTCCATTGACTGACATATTCCTAGCATTACATTGTAACTAAAATAAAAAGAGGAAAAAAATAAAAGAAAATGAAAAGAAACATTGCAACCCTTCTTTGAAGTGTGAACATTATTTACTCCTCCTTGTAAGGCATTATTAATAACTTCTAAAGTTAAGTCTTTTATCTTTAGATGTTTTTCTGAAACTTTTAATACAATTTTAATTTTTTTCTGACCTATTTTTAATTTGTGCTGTACAAGTTACCACATCTGCCATGAAATTAACAAATTTTAGTTTTTCAACAATCAACTAATCCTTTGTTATAAAATCATGCACCTTACACACTGACTTTAATCTATCTGTATTCTGAAAATTAATAGGTCTCATTGACACTGTCTTTTGTACTTTCTGAAGAACCTCTGCTTATAAAATGCTAATCCTGTATCTTTTTTTCATGTCCCACTTACTCTACTGCAGTTGTCCAAAACAGTCAAACCAAACCAGTGCTGTAAATGAGAACTGGAGTTCAATAGGCTGTAGATAATGAGTCTGGAATGAGTGGCAGCTGATTCTTATTAGCTGGCTGGAGGCTGGGAGGTGCTTGCATGTGCAGACCCGACACGAATCATTCCATTATACATAAATTTGGTCTAGAGCCAATTAAAGAACTTAAGTTTTATCAAAGAAGTAGATATTAAGGAGCATCTTAAAGGGTGAAAGAGATGACAAGGGTTTAGAGTCAGGGTTTTAAATCTTAACATCCAAAATCATGACCGTCAATGGTAGAATGATCAGATAATGAACTACTGTACTCTTGATTTTCAAATTGTCATGTGTATGCCGACCAATGATTGAACCCAGGTGTGGAGAAACGACAGACAGAAACAAGAATTTATTCAAAGAAGTTCCAACAGAACATCGGTGGCTTGACTGAGCGACACTGCAAGGCGAATCATTCTCGAAATACAAGGACCCTGTGGTATGCACTAATCGGGAGTCCACTTTAAATAACTGCAGTTTGTGGAAAGCCCGTGCCAGTCAAAGTAAACTTGAGAAGATTAAACAGAAAGCACAAGTGCTTAATGACTCTGGGTAAGACAACAATGAACAGACACAGGTGCACAAGCCCTCAAGGCTCAGGACAACAAATGGTTTGAAAATTACCTATTCTGTACTTTATTAGATTAAAGCTATACTTGGAAACAATCTTTTAACTTTTTTGTAATGGCTTATTTCCTAGCTTTTTAATCTGTCCCTTGTTTATTCCTTGTGTAGCACAGACAGGATACAGAAGGAACTCGATGTGTCAGGCAGCATCCATAGAGAGAAATGAACAGTCAATGCATTGGGGCAAGACCCTCCATATCCTGTATGCTGTTTGACCTGCTGCTGCATGTGGAATTTGTAGAGTAGTGATGAGTATCTGTCAGGTTGTATGACAATTTAGCTCTTTCTGAACTCTTAGTATGTGAGGTCTGTCGATCTGTTACTGAGAATGTCAGTCAAGTGGGATTGATAGCTGGATTCTTTCGGAGCTTGGGTTCATCACGTATGTATGAACTTTAATGTATTGTATAAGCCGCAGAATCTCATCTCTATTCCTCTAACTATCACTACTAAGTGACTCCTATCACTACTGCAGACCCTTCATCTTTGTTCCCTTCTGAGCCACAGTGCCAGACTCAGTGCCAGAGACTCGGTTGCCGCAGCTCTCCATGGTTGGTTGCCCCTCTCAACAGTATGCAAAACAGTATACTCATTACTGAGGGGAATAGGCACAGGAGTACTCTGTACTGGCTGCCTTTTTCCCTTCCGGAAATTCTGTTCAGGGAATTAAGGGTTATGGGGAAAAGGCAGGTAGGTGGAGATGAGTCCATGGCCTGATCAGCTGTGATCTTATTGAATGGCGAAGCAGGGTCGACGGGCCAGTTGGTCTACTCCTGATCCTATTTCTTATGTTCTTATGTTCTGACAGTCACACAGTTGCATACATCCTGCAATGTATGGGTGACTAGTTCCCTGTAGCTCCCATCTATCACTTCCTCAGTCTCCCATATGAGCCAAATATCTTCGGACTGCAGCTCCAGTTCCTTAACGTGTCCTCTGAGGATCTGCAGCTCGGTGCACCTGGTGCAGATGTGGCTGTAGGTCTCCTGGAATTCCCACATCTTACACAAAGAACATAATACAGTCCCCGCAGTTATTCCTACTGCTCTAACTGTACACTAACGGACAAGCAATGAAGAGTAAAGAAGAAGAAGAAACTTATCAGATACTTACCTTGCCAAAGCTTGATCTCACCTAAGCCTGATGAGCCAAGACCAAAGGTTCCCACTCTAACACTGGCCTACTGCAACAATGGCTGCTCTGCTTGCCCATGCCTTATATTTACTTGCCCTTGCTAATGAATCCGTGACAATCTTATAGAAAGAAAAAAAAATCAGTCAAGAGGTACTGAATGATCTACCTCTGCTCTTTTTCATTATGCTCTTTAAGTGTAATAAGAGACTGTTGGTGCTGAAATGCTGAGCATAAATCAAATTGTCTCGATGCAGGGCTTTGAACTGAAAGTCAGCAGTTTGTTTCCTTTCACAGATACTGTCTGATGGCTGAGTTCCTCCAGCAGTTTGTTTCTTTATTTACACTGTAGAGTAATGATAGTAAGGGACTTCAATTGTCTTAATATACATAGATTAAAACGGTAATATAATCAGGGTCAAATACGAGGAATTTTGTATGTGCATTTAGGGGAAGTTTCTTGATTGATATGTTTTTGATCAAAAGAGGAAGGAGGTATGGCAGGATTTTGTTTGAAGAATGAGGTGAACCAAATGGAGTAAATATCAGAGACAGAATCCGACTGTTATGACTGACATATGACAGGAAATTTGTTGTTTTGTGGCAGCAGTACAGTGCAAGACATAAAAATCTATATATTGGAGAAAGAAATAAAGGTGCAAAAAAAGGAATAACAAGCGAATGTTTGTGTACTGTTCAGAAATCTAATGCTGGAGGGGCATAAACATTTCCTAAATCATGAAGTGAGCACCTTTAGGCTCCTACACTTGCTCCTCTTCAGCGATGGTCGTAACGAGAAGGTGGCATGTCCTGGATGGTGATGGTCCTTAAGGTAGATACTGCTTTTGTGAGACACCACATCTCGATAGTGGAAAGGAATATGATCATGAAGGAGTTGGCTAAACCTGTAACCCTGTGCAGTCTCTTCCAATCCGACACATTGCAGGCTCCATCCCAGGCAGTGATGCAAACAGTTGAAATACTGTCAACTGTATATCCTTAGAAATTTACACGAATGCTTGATGATAGACCAAATCACCTCAAATTCATTATGAAGGAACGTCTCAGCTATGTATTCTACATGATTGCATAAAGTGTTGAACTCAGGAGAGAATCTCTGGGAATTTGCTGCCAGGAACTTGAAGTTGCTCATGCTTTCCATGACTGATCCCTGAATGAGGACTGATGTGTGTTCTCCTATCTTCACCTTTCTGAAGTCCACAATCAGTTCCTTAGTCTTGCAGACATTGAATGTAAGATGGTTGTTACAACAACACTCGAACAGCTGTTTCTGTAAGTCTCATCATGGCCACCTGACATTCTACTAACAATAGTGTCATTGGCATATTTATGGATGATGCTTGAGCTGTGCTTAAGCACACAGTCATGAGTGTAGAGGGAGTAAAGCAGTGTGCTAAGTGCACATCCTTGAGATGCAGCTGCAACGATTGTCTGTGAGGAGTAGATGCTATTACAGATCTGCACTGACTGCGGTCTCCCAATAATGAAGTCAAAGATCCAGTTGCAGAGGCTGGTACAGAGGCCCAGGTTTTGAAGCTTGGTTGTTAGTATTGAAAGTGTTGAACACTGAGCTGTGTTGGATAAACAGTAGCTTGATGTATGCCTCAACGTTGTCTACTGTAGGTGCTCCAAAGCAGAATGCAGAGCCAACAAGTTTGTGTCCACTCTAGATCTGTTGCTACAGTAGGAAAGTTGCAGAAGGTAAAAGTCCTTGCTCAGATAGGAGTTAATTCTAGCCATAACCAACCACCTAAAACAATTCATTATGTGAACGCTATTGAATGATAGTCATTGAGACTGCTTACCCTGCACTTATAAGATTTAGAATACCTACTGAGAAAAGATACGGAACACTCTAAGATTAACATAATCAATTAAGTAAAGGCTAATTTGAATGAGATAAGGAGAGATCCAGTCTGGGTAAATTGAAACCCAAGGTTGGCAAGCCAAACTGTAATTGAAGACTGGGCAACCGTTAATGAAGAGATGGCTCAGGTAGAGAATAGATGCCATTTCCACAGGGGAGAGTGTCGAATTAAAACCAGAGCGTGAAGTAAAATAAAGCAGTAAGAGGGCAGAAGATAGCTGCCAGAATGATAACACATGTGGGCACTAGGTTGATTATGAATGGAAAATTTAAAAAAAAAGAGCAATATGTGTTTTAGACAAATACAGAGACCAACAAATATGGGGATCTGAATTTATTTTATCAGAGTATGTTCTGTCAAAGGGAGGTGAGGCTGATCATAGATCAAAAAAAGCTAATCACGGGTGCAGATGGCATAGGCATAATCTTTACTAATGAAGATGGTGCTGGAGAATATGGAAAACAGTACTGTACATAAAAGAGCTTTCTCAATATAAAAATGGGACTTTGCAAAAACTATGTAATGTCATTCCCTAAAAAAAAATGCATCTGCAAAAGACAGATCACTGGAGATAAAATTCAAGAAAATAGCTATGTAATAGTGTGCAATAATTTGGTGGTTTTTCAAAAATATAATTAAGATGTGAGTGAACTACAGAGGCTCAGTACAGACTTAAAAGAATGTTGCAGTGCTTGGCAATTATAGTTATATAGTTATGAGGAGAGATTACCCAGGCTGGGAATGTTTACTCTATAACTAAGGAAACTGCAAAGATGTTAAGTTGAGTCGTAGTGCCAAGCAGAATCAGAATCAGAATCAGGTTTATTATCACCGGCATGTGATGTGAAATTTGTTAACTTAGCAGCAGCAGTTCAATGCAATACATAATCTAGCAGGGAGAGAAAAAAAATAATAAATAAACAAGTAAAACAATTGCCTATATTGAATAGATTTTTTAAAAAAAATGTGCAAAAACAGAAATACTGTATATTAAAAAAAGTGAGGTAGTGTCCAAAGCTTCAATGTCCATTTAGGGATCAGATGGCAGAGGGGAAGAAGCTGTTCCTGAGTTGCTGAGTGTGTGCCTTCAGGCTTCTGTATCTCCTACCTGATTGTAACAGTGAGAAAAGGGCATGCCCTGGGTGCTGGAGGTCTTTAACGATGAATGCTGCCTTTCTGAGACACCACTCCCTAAAGATGCCCTGGGAACCTTGTAAGTGTATAAGTAAGTGTATAGTGTATAGGTAGAGTGAGTGGGTATGAAAATGGATATGGTAAAAAAAATGGTTAACGAGTAGGAATTTATGTTGTTGGGCAGATTGACCCTTTATACTAAATAAGGGAAGAACTATATATATCCCTGGTATACCAGATGACAATACATGAAAGCAAGCTAAAAATGCTGATTTGCGTAAAAGCAATCAATTACCTTGTCTCTAAAAGTGTTTTTACATTGTTTAATTGTAAGCTTAGTAGGATGCATTTTCCCTGGGGAGGCAGAGGCCGACTTTTGAAGGCCACGCAACTGTGGTATGTGCAGGTGTGGAGGATGTATGATGGCTTAATACATGACCAGGACTTGGAATTAGCCCAAGTTGGGGTCGTGTAGGTGTCCAGATTGGATGCTTGGCCCCTTCCAGCTGGACTGGGAGGTGGTGATAGAGCTATAAAGGTGGGCAAGTTCTTTCTTGCGCAGACCACTCGCCTGGGTCCCACCTTCGTGCCGAGCAGCTGAACCGGCGTCAAGGAACTCCACCCTAGCCAGTCCACGGTCGATCGCTTGCTTCAGGGACCACGCAGTTATCGCTAAGTATACTCGACGGTGAGACCACCAGGGGTTGCTAAAGTTAGCCCT
Source organism: Mobula hypostoma (assembly GCF_963921235.1). Lineage (NCBI taxonomy): Eukaryota > Metazoa > Chordata > Chondrichthyes > Myliobatiformes > Myliobatidae > Mobula > Mobula hypostoma. The sequence goes on along the minus strand of NC_086098.1, from coordinate 100,877,913 downwards.
ACCTATTAGTGGTGTAGGTAGTGTACGATATAAAGCATTTCTCGCAACTCTCTATTTCTTCTCTGTATTAACAATAAAGTGCGTTTTGAAGGAACTATCAAGTTTGGGTCCATTTGTTCAAGCAAAACCAAATAGTTGCAGCATCCACTTGTTATGGTTATTCTATTTAGATATTAGATTTGCGGAACAGTAAGCTAGTACCCAAGATGGAGCTGACTAGATTTACAACCTTCTGCAGCTTTTTTCTGTCCTGTGCATTAGTCCTTCCATACCAGACCATGATGCAGCCTGTCAGAATGCTCTCCACAGTACAACCATAGAAGTTTTTGAGTGTATTTGTTGACATGCAAAATCTCTTCAAATTCCTGATAAAGTATAGCCGCTGTCTTGTCATCAAAATGTTGGGACCAGGTTAGATCCTCAGAGATCTTGACGCCCAGGAACTTGAAACTGCTCACTCTCTCCACTTCTGATCCCTCTATGAGGATTGGTATGTGTTCCTTTGTCTTACCCTTCCTGAAGTCCACAATCAGCTCTTTCATCTTACTGACATTGAGTGCCAGGTTTTTGCTGCGGTACCATTCCACTAGTTGGCATATCTCACTCCTGTACGCCCTCTCGTCACCACCTGAGATTCTACCAACAATGGTTGTATCGTCAGCAAATTTGTAGATGGTATTTGAGCTATGCCTAGCCACACAATCATGTGTATACAGGGAGTAGAGTAGTGGGCTAAGCAAACACCCCTGAGGTGCACCAGTGTTGATCGTCAGCGAGGAGGATATGTTATAACCAATCTGCACAGACTGTGGTCTTCCGGTTAGGAAGTCGAGGATCCAATTGCAGAGGGAGTTACAGAGGCCCAGGTTCTGCAACTTCTCAATCAGGATTGTGGGAATGATGGTATTAAATGCTGAGCTATAGTCGATGAACAGCATCCTGACGTAGGTGTTTGTGTTGTCCAGGTGGTTTAAAGCCATGTGGTTAGCCATTGAGATTGCATCTGCCGTTGACCTATTGTGGCAATAGGCAGATTGCAATGTGTCCAGGTCCTTGCTGAGGCAGGAGTTCAGTCTTGTCATAACCAGCCTCTTAAAGCATTTCATCACTGTCGATATGAGTACATGAAAATGCAAGCAGCATGAAAATGGGCCCTTTGGCCCATAAAATCTTCACCAAAATCAAATGTCAAACACCTATCTGCTATTAATTCTATCTTATTTTCTGCCATATTCTCTTTAACTACCCCCAGATCCTACCACTCAACTTAAGTGTAACTACTGTGCAGCGCTTGTCTTATTTCATGTGACTGGTCACCACATTCTTTATGAGAAAAATCAAACTATATAGTACTACACTAAGTGCTTGTAGGCCATCAGAAATTCTAGATATTGGAAGGAGGCAGTGAATAGGAAACACACACTTCTGGAGGCAAGTTTTGTTTATATAAAAAAAAGATATGCAAAATATTTACACGAGTAAGAACAATTCAAAATTCCAACATTCTGTTAGGTTCCAAATTCACATATCAACAAAAACCAAATTCCTATTTAGTTAGAATCAGTGATATTCATTAGAATAGCTTTTGTTACTCTAATTTCTCTAACTAATTAGATCTAGTGTTATGTCCTATTTAAAGGATTAAAGAATAACCTTTCCTTTTTTTTCCTATTAGTCAGAAAACTAATTGAATTCCTATTCTTAAGTGTTATGGTTAACTTCAGTTTCAGTTGAAGTCAATATGTCTATAAACTGAAATTCAAATTCTAAAATTATATGTCTATGCAGCTTAACACTTTTTACAGCAATTCCCTAACATCACAACTTTTAAACAAAGTAAATCTCATTCAGCAATTTATCAATCTTTGCAAAAATAATCACTTCTTGCAGAAAATCAAATTTAGATCCTTTGAATGAAAATAAACTTATGCATCCAACCGTATTAAATCCTCTACGTCATGAAACATTTTGTTCTTGCACTGGTTCATCTCCGGTGGCTCGCGATCTTGTCTCTTGTTTCATTCGATGAAATAGTTGATCAACCATGGAAAGTCAATTGACAATACTTGTACAAAAAAACACCTATAAAATCCCTTGGTATGATTTAACAGAACAAATTCCCAGTTACACGGTAGCGATCCTGGACATTTGTCTCGGCCGATATTTTCTTGTTATAGCCATAGCAACAGTAGATCTTTTATCACTATCGTCTCTCCTCCAGGGGTTTCAACCTGAGGTTTTCAAGTAAGTAGGGTAGAGACACTTACTACTAATTCCACTATTAACAGTTTATATCTTTATCTAATAGTTTGTTGCGTTTCTCTCGCTTTCCCGCGCTACATCAGCCGCACCTCATTCTTGCATAGCTTTTTTTCTCAAGTTCTTTTTTTAATTTGGTAAATCTCGTTTTCATCCCTCCACAAGTGGAGCTTTCTAACATTACATCATTGGGTTTAATTAACCTAGGTTATACCTTAGAACAAGTTACAGTAGCCAAATAACTTATCAGTTCAGACAAGTTTCAGATGTGAGGGGATGCCAGAGGTCTTGAATGATACCCATGTGATCAAAAAGAGAGCATGCAAATTTACACAGGTAGCATTGGAGATCAAGATTGAACCGAGGTCTCTGGAACTGTGAGGCTGCAGCTATACTAGCTGCCCACTGCGCTGCCCAGTAGAGATACATGAAATTATGGGACCCAAACAGAGTAAATAGGAAAGCATCTATTCCCCTCATTCAAACAAATGGTAATTAAAGACACAGAATTAAGTTAACTGATGAAATGATTGGAAGGAAGTTGGAAAGTAATATTCCAGTCAATGATTGGTGAAGTTTTGCATTGCGCTCATGAAAGGATGATTGTGGCAAAAGCTACACCGTCAAGTGGACGAGTACTTGAAGAGCTGAAACCTGCGGGGCAAAGTTAAAGAAATAGCAGTGACCCAAATCTCACGTTCATAGACATGGATACAATCAGTTGCATGGCTTCTTTCCATGCTGCAGATTTCTAATTATTTTCTACAATTCCTTGCCTGCAATGATTAATTTTTCTACAACAAAATAGCCACTAAATGCAACAAAAAATGAGATGCATGTAGCTTAGATGAACTGTTTGCTTTTACTCTGCCAAACTGTCCAAGTTTCTTAATCCTTGTCACTTGATAGCTATATTTGGTTCCTTGGAGTCTTTTGGATAATTCAAACAATCAAGTAATGCTACATTTAGAAAAATATATATCAGCCATATTGATATCGAATAAAAACACCAAATTTTAAAGCATTAAGTTACACTGTGGGCACGTGGCCAAGTGGTTAAGGCATTTGACTAGTGATCTGAAGGTCGTGAGTTCGAGTCCCAGCCAAGGCAGCGTGTTGTGTCCTTGAGCAAGGCACTTAACCAAACAGAGCTCTGCAATGACACTGGTGCTAAGCTGTATTGGCCCTTGCCCTTCCCTTGGACAACATCAGTGTCGTGGAGAGGGGATACTTGTAGCATGGGCATCTGCCGGTCTTCCATACAACCTTGCCCAGGCCTGCGCCCTGGAGAGTGAAGACTTTACAGGTACAGATCCATGGTCTCGAAAGACTAATGGATGCCTTAAGTTACACTAACTAATTTTTGTATCCAGAAAACTTAAAGGCTGATTGAATCTAATTTATAGCATTGTACCATATTTCCTCGTTAATATGCTGCTCTGGATTGGCATTTTGAAGTATTCTACAGGAGAAGAATGCTAGTTACAATAGTTGATGGGTAATAGTTCAATAGCTCACTTAAATTACTGAACAAGAATTTAAAAAAAATCAAAATATGAGTTTGTTTTCTTCCCATAATATTTGTGTTTTTTTTAAACAACTTTATACTTGAAAGTTGGACGGGTTGCAAGAACTATTATTTCCCCTTAGAGTGTAGATTTCAATTGCATTAAGTTAGTTGGAATGAAAGCAATTCTTGATGCTGTTGAAATTTAAGTAGGCTCCATTGAATTGTTGTGTCTTTGTTCCTTTATTTCCAAGGGAAGTTACCTTCTTTCGGCTGTGGATAATAGAGTGGTTAAATATACTCATGAAATAACCTAAAAGTCTCAGATTGAAAAATTATATGGATTTTAGAAACTGGGCCACAGGATACGCTGATTGATTTTACCTCTTTCATCTGAATTGCAAACTACTGTATCCCAGTTTAACAAAACACATGACTTATCTGCAATTACTTCAGGGGTCCTCAGCCAAACGAGTTTGCAAAATTTCATTGGAAGATTCATGCTGCACATCATAAAACTGCTCGTGATTTAATATCAATTAATCTTCAAGTTGCCTGTCTTGTTCTATAATGCCATGAAGGCAAGATGGAAATAAAAGAAAACATTAAGATGATTTTAGAAAAGATACTTCTCTGAAATTCGTGTTGCTATTTCAGATGATGTTTTATGTCACTCCATTAATCTTTATTATTATTAAAAGCCTTCCTAAAGTCACGCATATTTGCTGTCTGCATATTCTTTTTAAAATACAATAACATTGCAGCCACTTGTGTTTCTTTCCCTTCTTATTAGTTGTGAACAAGGCTAGATTATGTTGACCATCCTTAGTTACCTTGAGATACCGAGTAAGATCTGTTTTCTGTAACAGCTACAACACATTTGTTAAGGGCATTCCCACAATGCTGTCGGTTGGAGAAAGGTTCAAGATTTAAGATTCAAGTTTATTTATCATGTGTACATCAAAACATACAGTAAAATGTCTCATTTGCATTTACAACCAACATACCTGAGGGTGTGCAGGGCGAGCATGTAAATGTCACCACACATTCCAGCATACTCAATATTCTTGGCAGAACGGCACAGAACATAACACAGAACACAATAAAACAGAACAAAAGGAACAACAAAATAGCAACAACAAAACAAACCCCATTCTTCCATCCCACCCATGCTCATACTCCATCCTCTAACCCCAATGTGCAGTCGTGGATTCACGCTCGGGCACACAGACATCGGGTCTTCAGCTAGGTCATGATGTCATTTGGACATGAGTAATCCTGGAAAAAATGAAAATAAGAATCGATAGGTAGAATTGGTGATTGGTGAGTGATTTAGGATGCCTTTGATCACTTTGCTGATGACTGAAATGATAGTCATTGAGAGTTACAGCATGCAAATAGGCCCTTTATAACACCAAATCCAAGACAACGATCAACCATCCACATATGCTAATTCTTACGTAATCCCACATTCTCATCAAATCCCCTGGATTCTACGATTTACCATTTAGTGGACAATAAAGCAGCCATCTTTCGGATTTGACAGGAACTGAAGCACCTTGAGGAAAGCCATGTGCTCATAGGGAGAACATGCAAACAGCAGAGCACGATTGTTAGGTAATGACTCTGCTATGTGTGCGACTGCAGTATTCTGGTTGTTGGGCAGATGTGATCGCCTTTCATTTTGTGGTCAGCACATGCCTGGGAAATCTTCTCATTGCTGGGTATATGTTAACTCAACAGTATAAGGACTAGGTATGGCTTGTTCTAGAACATATCTTCAACAATGCAGCTGCAGCCATTGCTGCATCCAGCCCCTTCTTGGTATTACATGGAATAAATTGAAATAACCGAAGAATGGTTTCAGTGAGGGCTTCTGGAGGAGCTTCAGATGAGTCATCCACTTTAGAGTGAAAGCTTTTACAAATGCTTCTGATGCGTCATTGGCACTCACATCCTGGACCACTGCCTTGTTTAGAAGGGAACATTCCCAGAGTCTCTTAGAACATTGCATTCATTTTGGCCTTTTTGTTTTCAATAAAAACAATTTTTGTGAATCTACTCTTTCAAAATTTACAAAATCATTCTAACTCTATTTTAGGGTCATTAGTGGGATGTAGACATTCTAGTAAAGGAAGAGGTGTCTAGGAATTGGATTTTTTAATGCCTCTATGCAAATCATGCAAATAAATAGATTTAGCTGGGTCAGACTGAACTAAGGGTTACTTCTAAGTGAAAACATACTCATTGGTTTGACATTTTTCTGCTCAATTCACCTTCAGATGGAGGACATTTTCAAGGCATCAGTCACACATTGAATGACATTAAAAGTCACACACTACATTTGCTTGATTGCTGGCATAACTTGGATGTTGGCATGCAACCCAGAATCTACACTGAATACTCATTTTGGATGGTGAAAATTCTTTATCAGATGTCTTTCTCAGGGTCAATAATGATCTGCTAGATAAGAGACTATCATGAAATTCCCAATAGATTTCCATTTTAATCCCCATTCCCACAGATCCCCATTTTAATATGATTCTTTATACAAATCATTTTGCCAATGTTTAGAATGTGATTTTAGCTAATAAATCAAATATTTTCAAGGGCTCTTCTTTAGATTCGTCTACTACATAAAGCAAGTGGAAATGGCATGCAGTTCAACAAATGGTGCAGGTGATTGTCTTGGACTTTTTTTCTCATCATTGCAACACCTTGTTGGACATTGGTAATAGAGAATACTGAAAGTCCAGTTTGCTCATTCATTGGTGAGACCAACAGCAGGGGAGCTGTGTTGCCTTGTTTATGGTGAGGATTAAAGGCTGATTTATACTTCTGCGTAGGCTCTACGCCCTACCCTATGCTGTAGCCTACGTAAGTGGCCTACGCCGTTGTGAACGTTTATACTTGTGCGTTGGTGTGTCTGCGTTGCTCTGCAATTCACCGCCAAAACGCTAGTTGGCGTTGGGGTTTCTATGCCACTGTGTTGAGTCTCTGTGTACTTTAAATAATGGCGACAAAACTGAGCACATCATGTTGGAGTTGAGCTAATAAATGTTGAACAAGAGTTACTTTTATTGAATTTACTGCAACACAGAAAAGAGAGGAGACATCTGAGGAGATGGTGTGTGCGACCATTGAACGGATTGAGGCAGAAGGAGGGTGAATTTTCTGTGCTTGTCCAGCCACTGAGAGGCATGGACGAGGAAATGCATTTCAAATATTTTCGGTTGTCGGCAGGTAGATTTGATGATTTGATTAATCGTTCAGAAGCAACCGGAAATGCGATACTACCAAGCGCATCAATCACAGTTGTTGCGGTCTGCGTCGCCGCGACGTGTAGTTACATTTTTGGGGAGGTGTGCATCAGGCTACAGCGTAGGGTACAGCGTAGGGAATAAATTTCGGCAGAAGTATAAATTGGCCTTAAGCCTTAGCCGCAGGGCCGCCTCGGGTGCAGCAAGCTGTAGCAGTCATCCAGGGGAGGAGATGTCGGAGGCAGTGTGGCATGGTGGACGTCAATGCTGGGTTGCGGGCTAGCCCCTCCCATTGGCGCTGCCCTCCAGTGATCCTTTGGTGGAAGACAAGCTGGATTGCATTTGTCTGTGGCTGCACGAGCATGTTATAATCAGACTGCTGTGGGCTTGATCTTGCTGACAACCAATCTACAGGACATGACACTCAGGGTCTTGGGCTGTATTATTATTTTTTGTTCCTCTGTGTTTACTGCTATCGTGGTAAACACACAGTCAGAATAATAACAATAATAATTGCTATTATAATTACATGTGCTATATGTACTTTGTGCTGTGTATGACAACTGGTACTGTGATTTGCATCTTGGTCCCCGGAGGAACACTGTTTTGTTTGGCTCTCTTCTTAGGTATTCATGTATAGTTCAATGACAATTAAACTTGAATTGACTGAGAGTTTAGTGCAACAAAAAGTGAGGAAGAATTTCCAGGCTTAAAGATCTCAAACTCAATTTCTTTCAGGATATTTGTCTGTTTTTTTAGAGAAAAAAATACGTTCTCAGAGTCTAGAATTGATGCTGAATTGCCCATCATTCAGTGATCTACTTACTTCTGCCTTTTTCCTCAAGAGTACTGCATTTAAGATTTAGCTGGGCATGTGCCAGTTGCTCATGATCTCGAGCAGAGGACATCAGAAGACCTGCATTGTCAAGCAAAAACATACAATTCAGTAACAGATTACAAAGGAAGATATTCAGCTAACCAGTATTATTGGATCTTCTGAAGGACTGATATCCTAAAGAAATTATCAGAAAACAGCAAGATGGCCAAACTGAATATTGAAATGTATTTGATGAAGTACTTTGTGAATGATCATTAAAGTCAAATTGATGAGTATTTCAGACATAATAACTCAAGAAATCAGTAATAAATTGGTTACATAGTGATAATAAAAGGTGTCATGATTCTGATTAATTCTGAAGCATTATTGCTTCTAATTTTCTTGCATTCAGTATCTCAGAACAAACTAATATATATTAACTGATAAAATCAAACTTACAGGAAGAATTAGTTCCAAGGAAACAGTTGAGGTGTTAAATGAAAGAAAAAAGAAAAATCTGCAATAAAAACAGGAAATGCTAGACTACTCAGCAGACCAAACAGCTTCTGTGGAGATGGAAATAAATTTAACATCTTGGATTAAGATTTTATCAAAACTAAGAGGCATACCCCTCTCCACTATGGATAGTATCTATATAAGGCCCAGCCTCAAGAAACCAGCATCTATCAGGAAAGATATTCCTCATCTGAGGCATGCCATTGTTCTGCAGTTATCATCAGGCACGAAGTACAGAAGCCTGAAACTCCACACTAGCAGGTTTAAGAACGGCTATGTCTGTTTAACCATTCAATTCTTGAACCAACTGGAAACAACACTATTTAGCAACACTGTGACCACTTTGCACTCAAAGGGATTTTCTTTGTGTTGTTCTAATTGTGTTCTTTCTTGTAAAAATTGTGTTTAATTTATATTTAATTCCTGTTTTTCTTGTGAATGATGCTTATATGATGTTTTGTGACTGTTCGGTGCTACAAATAAGTTTTTCATTGCACCTGTACATACATGTTTCTGTTTGTGTAACAGTAAACTTGACTTTGGCTTTGAAAATGGACTGTAGAATAGATGGTAAGTATTGAATTAAAGACAAAGGAAACACTGGTGATCTGAACAGAACATGAGTAGGGGAGGCTGTGATGTGCGTAGTTGGAAGATAATGACAAATGTCTTTATCTTCAGTAGACCTGTGAACTGCAGAGGGGTCATCATGGAAGTGAGGTGGATAATCAAATTGATGGGCTGGAGGTACAGAGACAGTTTTACAGACTGAATGTCTGAGGCAATAGATGCAAGATGATGAAGGTCCAGGTGAAAGGTCTTGGCTTGAAATGTCAGCTTTATTCCTCTCCATAGATGCTGCTTGACCTGCTGAACTTCCCAGCATTTATGTAGGAAGAGAAGAAATGAAAGAGCAAGTGTTACATTCCTTTAGATTGCACGGGAAATGCTTTGGGATGGAGGGCAGGTACTGATTGAGAATCTGGTCCATTCAGAAAGCTGAAGAGAGAGAATGGAAAATGTGTCTGGTATTGACATTATATTGGAGATATCTAAAATGATTGACAATGACTTATTGGATGCAAAGTTTGGTAGGGTGAAGATAGATAGAAGGAATGTAAGCAAAGATGTGGTCAGTGCACTGGAGACAGCTGAAGGACCATGTTAACTATTGAGGTGGAGAGTCTATGAGAAGAAATGAAGGTATGCATGGATGCACTATGGTGACGTGTGTGTATTTTGATAATAAATTTACTTTGAGCTCTGAAATGAGGATATAAGCAGAACAGTCAGAACAATATTCACTATGGTCAATATTAAATACAAAGTTAAATAATGGAAAATATAATTTTTATTTCTCATTTAGGAATGGCACTGAACCTATTTTAATTAAACACTAATTGAAGATTAGATTAAGGATTAGTAGCAGAGATCTTAGTGTTCTGATATACCTATTGCATAAGTTTAAGATAGATCTGTGCATCATTTCAGAGCACTAATATACACAAAAGGCAGACAATACAGCCAAATCTTTATCATACAAATCAGAAGAAATCAAGGTCAAATTTTACAATTCTGTAGCAAGCATATGCCTTGTAATTTTGACCATAAGACCAAATGATATGGGAGCAGTATCAGGCTATTTGGTCCATTGAGTGTGCTCTGCCATGGAATCATGGCTGATTTTCCCCTCCTCAGCCCCACTCTCTGGCCTTCTCCCCATAACCATTGATGCCATGTCCAATCAAGGACCTATCAAGCTCTACCTTAAATACACCTAACGAACTGGCCTCCACAGCTGCATGTGGCAATAAATTCCACAAATCCACCACCCTCTGGCTAAAGAAATTTCTCTGCATCTCTGTTTTAAATTGTCGCCCCTCTATCCTGAGGCTGTGCCTTCCTATCCTAGACTCCCCCACCATGGGAAACATCCTTTCCACATCTACTCTATCTAGGCCTTTAAACATTTGAAAGATTTCAATGAGATCCCCCCTCATCCTTCTAAATTCCAGCGAGTACAGACCCAGAGTCATCAAACTTTCCTCCACTGATAACCCTTTCATTCCTGGAATCATCCTTGTGAACTTCCTCTGAACCCTCTCCAATGCCAGCACATCATTTCTTAAATGAGGAGCCCAAAACTGTTCACAATACTCAAGGTTAGGCCTCACCGAGCATTATAAAGCTTCAGAATCACATCCCTGCTCTTGAATTCTAGTGCTCTTCAACTGCATTTGCCTTCCTCACCACCAATTCTACCTGCAAGGTAACCCTTAGGGTGCTTTGCACAGGGACCCCCAAGTCCCTTTGCATCCAAAATTTTTGAATTTTCTTCCCATTTAGAAAATATTCTGCACATTTATTTCTGCTACCATTGTGCATGACCATATATTTGCCATTTGCCAACATCGTACATCATTTGCCATTCTCTTGTCCTAACAGAACACCACTAGTCACTGGCAGCCAACCAAAAAAGGATCCTTTTATTTCCACTTGCTGCCTCCTATCAATCAGCCAATGCGTTAACCGTGCCAGTAACTTTTCTGTAATACCATGGGCGCTTAACTTGGTAAGCAGCCTTATGTGTGGCATATTGTCAAAGGCCTTCTGAAAGTCTACATATACAACATCCACTGCATCCTCTTTATCTATCCAATTTTTAATCTCCTCAAAGAATTCCAACAGATTTGTCAGGCAAGATTTTCTCTTAAGGAAACCATGTTGACTTTGTCCTATCTTGTCCTGTGTCACTAAGTACTCCATAATCTCATCCTTAATAATTTACCCCAACATCTTCTCAACCACTGAGGTCAGGCTAACTGGTCTACAACTTTCTATTTTCTACCCTCCTCCCTTCTTAAAGAGTGGAGTGACATTTGTAATTTTCCAGTCCTCTGGCACCATGCCAGAGTCCAATGATTTCTGAAAGATCATTACTATTGCCTCCACAATCTCTACTGCCACTTCAGAATCCTAGGGTGCAGTTTAGCTAGATTGAGTGACTTATGTACCCATAGGTCTTTCAGCTTTTTGAGCACCTACTCCCTTGTAATAGTAACTGCACTCACACCCTCCGAACAATTCTTTTGGTTGCTCTCTGTAGGGTTTTAAAAGCTTCCCAATTCTCTGTCTTCCCACTAATTTTGGCTTTGTTGTATGCCCTACCTTTTGCTTTTACATTAGCTTTGACTTCCCTGGTCTGCCACAGCTGTACTATTTTGCCATTTGAGTACTTCTTTGTCTGTGGAATATATCTATCCGGCACCTTCCTCATTTTTTTCCCAGAAACTCATGCCATTGCTGCTCTGCTCTCATCCCTTCCAGCATCGTCTTCTAATTTACTTTGGCCAACTCTCTCATACCACTGTAATTTCCTTTACTCCACTGAACTACTGGTACACTGGGCTTTACTTTCTCCCTACCAATTTTCATATTGAACTCTATTATACTGTGATCACTGCCTCCTAAGGTTTCCTTTACCTTAAGCTCCCTAATCACATCTGGTTCATTACATAACACCTAATCCAGTCCTGAAAAAGGGTTTCGGCCCAAAACATTGACTGTACTCTTTTCCATAGATGCCACCTGGCCTGCTGAGTTCCTCCAGCATTTTGTGTGTGTTGTTCTGATTTCCAGAATCTGCAAATTTTCTCTTGTAGCTGGTTCCCTAATAGGGTAAAAGGACCCTGATGGCAGTTATGTACAGGCCTCCACGACGAACTGCTTTAAAAAGGCATCTTGGAGATATTCAACAAACTCACTCTCTTGAGATCCATTACCAACTTAATTTTCCCAATCGACCTGCATGTTGACTCTCCCAAGCCTTTCATAACATTGCACTTTTAACATGCTTTTTTCTATTTCCTGTTGTAATCTGTGCTCCACATTCTATCTAATGTTAGTAGGTATGTATATGACTGCCATCAGGCTCCTTTTACCCTTGCAGTTTCTAACTCAACCCACAAGGATTCATCATCTTCCATTCCTATGTCACATCTTTCTGCTGATTTGATGCCATTCTTTACCAGTAGAGGCACACCACCCCCTCTGCCTGCCTTCCTATCCTTTGATACAACGTGTAACCTTGGACATTCAGCTCCCAACTACAATCATCCTTCAGCCATGATGCAGTGATGGCCACAACATCATACTTGACAACCTGTAATAGAGCAACAAGATCATCCACCTTATTTCTTATACACTGTACATTGAGATATCACACTTTAATTACTGTATTTGCTGCCAGTTTTGATTCTGCATCCCTAATGCACTAACGCTCACCCTGCTGGCTGCAGTTCTGCTTTATCATCTGCCTGCCCTTCCTGACAGTCAGACTATACACTATCTTTGCTTTTTTACTATCCGTCCTATCCTGAGTCCCTTCACTCCGGTTCTCACTCCCCTGCCAAGTTAGTTTACACCCTCCCCAACAGCTCTAACAAATCTGCCCGCGAGAATATTGGTTCCCTTCAGGTTCACTTGAATTTATGACCCTCATTAATCATGAAGTCACCCAAGTGACAGTTCAACAAGAATCACATGGTGAATCTGAAAATCCGAGCTGTTATGTGAGAAGATGGGAGAACTTTTCTGCTTGTTGCCTGTTAGAGTCTCTCTTTGTGATGGGCTGCTTATTCAATTGACTGATAGCACTTTCATTAGCCATCAGGAATTTCCTTGACAAAAAAAGGATATTGGTGAAAGTGAAACTCGCTCCATCGACATTGCTAACTATGTGTGAGGATATTTCTATATGGTCAGTGGCGACCACCATTGCTTCACTGAGGACTGCAAAATTGTGTTACCTGATTTCCAAAAGATGCTGCTGTTAATATTTATATGAATTTTTATCTGGCTATCAATGACCAAGATAAGTTCAGTGACATACTTTGAATAGACAAATTTCCTTTCTATGAAATCTGATATAATTTCAGCGTAATTAAAAAAAGCCAGAAACACTTTCTTATTAGTGAAAATTATGTTTTAGGGAACTTTGAGGATATTGGGTTATTCATTTTAATATTTGTAACACAAATTAGCACAGACTGTCAAAATATAAAATACATTGAAAATTATATTCATTAGATCAGCGACTATTACAAAACAGTTAAGTAGTTGCCTTACCTATGTTCTAATTACACCTTCCATTGCTATTCCAGTAACATTTTTCAAACACAATTTGAATATTAACCCACAGGATTGCATAGCTCTGAGGCTGATTTCATTGACTACTGATGTATTTGATTAACGTGTTCAATTAACATTCAACCTTAAGTCGATGTGATGTTCTAAAAACTGAAATGGGAGTATGGGACAGTTATTAAAGTTGTCTTGGAAGACTGCACTGTCTATCCCTGTCCACAAGTATTGATAGTTAATCTAGAAACTCACGACGACACCTGTCTGACAGTCCAGAGAAACAAGCAATAAGAAATGGAAATGTTAATTTGTTTTACACAATTTTAAATCTCCATTGTTCACTTACATTTTCATTCTGATATTCTTCACATATCAAGTGAAATTTCAAATGCTTTTTATCCTTTTAATAGATTTCATCCTTTTAATAGATTTCATCCATGCTGGGACTCCGCAGATTTTTATCACCGACATTTTGGTGTTCATTACTTTTTTCCTACCTTGATATTCCTGCAGTGATATAGGTTACTGGATTTTATGGGGAGGAGGATACAATGAGTGCACACCAGAAAAAATGGGAGCAGGAATTCCATGACCTGTCCTATTGTCCAAACTTTACAATTGTAAATTTCATTATAGATCAGTCTGAGTCCGGACATAAGATGGATGAAAGAAGGGAATAGAAGTTAACTATTCTACTCTTGGCTTTTGAGGGAGCTTGAAAATAAAATGAAATTTTACCTTATCAACCCTATCCTAACCCTCAGTCCCTCTCCTGATAGTTTTGGCGTGATCAAAAAGTTGTTTCATTAATGCCATTATACATTCAATTCAAAGTACATGTTAGGATTACACTCTTTACTGGGAAGATAGCAAGATGACAGGGTATATGCCTTTCACATATTTTAACCACTTGCCCTTTCCCTGCCTCCATCTTCAAAACTTTATATTATTATTTTACATATTTCTCTGTTGCATAGAAAGAAGCTGTATAGCCAGTGTACCCATAGCTCTCAGAACAATTCTATCAGACACTTTCCCCAACACCACCACCCATCTCCCCACCTTGGTAATTCATTCTTTCATCACTCAGCTACATTAGGGGTAAGTTACAGTGACCATCTAAGCTACAAACACTTATTTGACTATTTGAAATATGCAGGGAACTGAGTAATAGAAACCCACACTGTCATAAGGAGAAGATGAAAACTGCACATAAACTGTGATGGAAATCAGGAATCCAGGTTTCTGGAGCTATTTAGTAGTACCACTACCCAATGCATCACTTTGTTATTCAGTTTATAGATTGCCTCCCAGGAAGTCATTTAAAATCAATTAATATCCTCCTGTACTGATATATTCACAATTACAATATCACATTTTATTATGCTCCTCTGCTCAACTCCAGACAAATCATTCCAACACTGCTGGGAGAGGCATGAGGGAACAAGGGGAGGGAAGAATTGAACTTCAGACCTGGGGTAGGTAAGCTAATGGAAAATAATAAAATATTGTTTAAATGTACTAAATACCATTCAGTTGCTTAGGACACTCTACCACTGAAGGAACTGTTACTAATTAAATGCAGTATATGATAAAATGCACCTGACAATGACTTTGCTGAATAACTATACTGCTTTATTAATCATGGGTAGTTCAAACAACTGGAAGATTCACTTATTTATTTACTAACACTTATGTTATGTTTTGTAACTCCAGAAACTAATCAAAAGAAAAACATAGGATCTAGGCTGTGTGTGCTGTTTCTTTTTCTTTGAGTAAGATGTACGCATGTGATGTGATGGCATAATAACCTATACCATTCACTTACTTCTTACATATAACCCGTAATGAATTATGTAAACAAACAAAGAATACTTAATCAAACAATATATTTACAATATTATTATAATGTTACTGAAATATTAAATACACTACAAAATATTTAACAGTTTTGTTTCAAGGTCGCTTTTTGTTACACAACTTTGGTGTAATTTTACAACTTCCAAAAATCACTAATATATTTAAATTTATCTTTAAACATTCCCTACTGTAGTTGAACCTAGCTGGGTTAGACCTCACAAGTTCTCTCTCTCTATAGCAGAATGTCCCCCGATTGCCTGTTGGGATATTTGACAACTCTCTGGCTGCTACAGGGAGAAAATGTAATCATTGCTGGAGTGCTATAAAAATTGGCAGAATTTATGGAGGGCAAGGTGCAATAATTTATGGAGGGCAATGTTACAATAGTCATGGGGGACTTCGATATGCAGGTAGATTGGGAAAACCAGGTTGGCGCTGAATTTCCAGAATGCTTACGAGATGGCTTTTTAGAACAGCTGGTAGCTGAGCCCACACAGCTATTCTGGATTGGGTGTTGTGCAATGAACCAGAACTGATTCGAGACCTTAAGGTAAAAAAAACCCTTAGGGGAAAGTGATCATAATATAATTGAATTCACTTTGAAATTTGAAAAGTAGAAGCTAAACTCAGATGTATCAGTATTACAGCAGAGTAAAGGGAATTACAGAGGCATAAGAGAGGAGTTGGCCAAAACTGATTGGAAAAGAACCCCGGCAGAAGTGAGGCCAGAGCAGCAATGGCTGGAATTTCTGGAAGCAATTTGGAAGGCACGGGATATATACATCTCAAAGAGGAAGAAGAATTCTAAGGGAATGATGAAACAACCATGGCTAACAAGGGAAGTCAAAGCCAACATAAAAGCTAAAGAGAGGGGATATAATAGAGTAAAAAATAATGGGAAGTTAGAGGCTTTTAAAAACTAACAGAAGGCAACTAAAATAAGTCATTAAGTCATTAAGAAGGTATGGATAGAATATGAAAGCTAGCAAATAATATTAAAGAGGATACAAAAAGTTTCTTTAGATATATAAAGTGTAAAAGAGAGGTGAGAGTGAATATCGGATCACTGGAAAATTATGCTGCAAAGGTAGTAATGAGATGGTAATGCAATATAGGATGAACTGAAAAAGTATTTTACATCACAAACAAATCTGCAGATGCTGAAAATCCAGGTAACACATACCAAATGCTGGAGGAACTCAGCAGACAAGGCAACATCCATCGAAAAGGGCACAGTCAACGTTTCAGGCCAAGACCTTTCGTCATCTGTACTCTTTTTCATTGATGCTGCCTGACCTGCTGAGTTCCTCCTGCATTTTGTGTGTGTTGAAAGTATTTTGCATCAGTCTTCACTGCAGAAGTCACTAGGGTACTTGGAGGCACATGATAAAATAGGGCATAGTCGGCATTGTTTCCTCAAGGGAAAATCTTGCCTGATAAATCTGTCGGAGTTCTTTGAAGAATATCAAGGAGGATAGACAAAGGAGAATTGGTTGATGTTATGTATTTGGATTTTCAGAAGGCCTTTAAAAATGTGCCATACGCGAGGCTGCTAAACAAGCTACAAGCCCGTAGTGTACAGGAAAGATTCTAGCATGGATAAAGCAATGGCTGGTTGGAATAAAGGCAGCCTTTTCTAACTAGCTGCCATTCTACAGGGGTCTTTGTTGCAACCCATTCTTTTTGCATTATGTGATTTGGAAGATGGAACTGTTGGCTTTGGAGCAAGGTTTGCAGATGATATGAAGATAGGTGGTGGGGAAAGTGGTGTTGAGGAAGTAGAGAGACACGCTGACTATGGTTCTTTGCAGGAATGGGACCTGCTTTCGGGGTTCCACAATCGGCCGCTTTTCACCATGCCAAAGGCTTGGCCTAAGATTTCGGCTCAGATTCAGAAGCCTGGGATCTCAAGGAACTGGAGACAGGAGGATCAAGGGTTGATGTCGCCACAGGAGACCCACGTGTCATTGGGAGAGTCGGAACATCTGCTGTGTGCCTGGGGACCCAGGATCTTCAGGCACAGAACTCGGAAAAAGCAATGTAACGGACTTTTAAAATCATAAACTAGTGAGTTGTTCGTTATGTCTCCCCGCTCATTGGAAAATGGAGTCATCTCTTTCTCCCTTATTAGGAGAGAGAGAGCCTGCAGCGTGTCGAATTATCGGGTGAACAATGTTGTCTTTGGGGTAACTGCAAGTCTGTGTCTTTGCTATTGCTTTGCTCATTAATGAGTGCTGGTGGCGGGTGCTCTTTACTTTTGCCGGTGGAGGGAGGGGTATTATTGCTCGCTGCCGCTTATGCAAGGGAGGGAGGGGAGCTGGGGGGGGGGTACTTTCGGGTTCTAACATTTAACTATCGTTCATTCTTGGGGTACTTCTCTGTTTTCGTGAATGGTTGCAATGAAAAAGCATTTCAGGATGTATATTGTATACATTTTTCTGACATTAAATTGTACCTTTGACCTTTGACTACAGAAGGACAGACAGATAATGAGAATGGGCAGAGAAATGGCAAATGGAATACAGTGTAGTGAAATGTATGCTCATGTACTTTGATAGAAGAAATGAAAGGGTTGACTATTTTCTAAATGGAAAAAAATACAAAAAACTGAGGTTGAAAGGAACTTGGAAGTCCTCCTTGTGCAGGATTCCCTAAAGGTTAATTTGTAGGTTGAGTCTGTGGTGAGGAAGCCAAATGCAATGTTAGCATTAATTTCAAGAGAACTAGAATATAAAACCATGGATATAATGTTGAAACTTTATAAAGCACTTAGAGTATTGTGAGCAGTTTTGGATTCCTTATATTGGAAAAGATGTGGAGAGGGTTCAAAGGAGGTTCGCCAAAATATTCTAGGATGGAATAGCTTGTCATGTGAAGAGTGTTTGATGGCTCCGGGTCTGTATTCACTAGAATTCAGAAGAATAAGAGGTGACTCTTTGAAACATATCAAATGGTGAAAGGCCTTGATAGAGTGATGTGTAGAAGATTTTTCCTATGGTGGGAGAGCGTAAGACTAGAGAACACAGCCTCAGAATAGAAGGGCATCCTTTTGGAATGGAGACGAGGAGAAATTTCTTTAGCCAGAGGATGGTGAATCTGTGGAATTGTTTGCCACAGTTAGCTGTGGAGGTCAAGTCTTTTTGCATATTTAAGACAGAGGTTGATAGATACTTGATTGGTCAGGGAATGAAGGGATATGAGGAGAAGGCAGGAGATTGGGGCTGAGAGGAGAATTGGATCAGCTATGATGAAATGGCGTAATTCTAATCCTATGTTTTATGGTCTCATCTTACGGTCTTAAATGAGATTAATAGATGGAGCAGACGACTGATTTGCAATCATCAGATCGAGCAGCTCCTGTGCAAGAAATAGCCAATGTTTTGGTTCAAGTCCCTGCATCATCACCAGGGAAATTGTGAAATATAAATTCAACTAAATACCCTTCGGATTAAAAAAATCCCTTCACTTATAATGATTATGAACCTACTAGATCATGGTCCTCCAGTATCCCTTTAGGAAAGCAAGTTTTTTTTATTCCAATCTGTCTTGTTTGTGTCTCCTTACCCACAACAGTATGGCTGAATCCCAATGTTCTATGAAATGGTCTACAAAGCACTGAGTTCTTTTAAACTGCTGTGTCAAAATGTAATAAGAATACAACCAAATTGACGTCCAACATTAACCTACAAATCAGTCACACAGAAAGCAAGTGTGCTCAGCTTTTAAAATAGACCAGTTATATTTTTTCTTGCCAGGAGTTGAGATCCAATGAGGGCAATAAGATAAATGACCAGAAAGTCTGTTTCAGCCAAATCAGTTAAGGGAAAAATATTTACTTGCTCGACGAGACAGTATCGATGTTTTTCATAAAATGACATGGGATATTTTCCATTCATTTTAATGTATGGATTAGAGTGATGATTTTAACCCTCACCATCAACTTGCCCTGAATATTTCCTGTAACTTTCATTAGTCAACAGGCAACCAAGGGAGGCAAGGTGAGTAGCAAATGGTTAGGAAGTATCATTGAGTATCATCAGGGAGTAACCCAGGGGTTGAAGCTTGCTGGGGTTGTTGAAGACTCAGGCATTACAGGGCTCAGGGGGCTTCCAGTGATCACAGTGGAGGCAATGACAGAGGTCTTAGAAGGAATGTTCTCACTCTTATTGGCCCAGAGCTCATGTAGAAAGTTTGGTTTAAAGAAATTGTCATGCAATATTATTAATCCAGAGCAGCCTACCTTCCAACCTGACATCTTCAAGGTGGGCCGGCTGGTGGCGCAATAACATCGGTGCTGGACCCAGGAGCAGAGGTTCCCAGGTTCGAAACCAGTTGGGTCCGCTCCCGAGTACGCTTTCCATCCGTGCCGGGTTGCTGTTGAGTCTGCTCCCGTCATTTACGGGTCAAGATAGCCTTCTGCTTAAAAGAAATATCATTTTACCAATTTCCTTCAAGCAATACCTTCTGATTTCTCATCCAATTCCCTGTTGAGCAATGACAATAAAGTTCTAGTCTATTCTATTCTATGTACTTGTTCACTCATATCAAAAATATTTTCCTGACCTTGAGAACATTCATTAACTTCACTGTTCCAAGAAACATCACAGCTACTTTCCTTTCTCCACTGAATAAGTGCACCCACTTCATTGATTCAAACCAAACCCAAGACGCAACCACTCTGGTATAGTGGCCAATTTCGCTGGAAATAACAGTTAGCCAGAACCCTCCTCAGGATGTAGTATTACGCATGTTGCTTTCAATTTTGTGCTCAACACAAAGAAACAAATAAATGAAAAAAAAAATCAGGTGTTTTATGTGCAAAGAACCAATCATTTATAATCATAGTTATACAATTGCAATGTAATTACTAGGTATTACATCAATAATAGAATTTACAACAGTTACCTACAAGATTCTTAAATAGACAGAAGAATGTGCTTCTCCCCTCCCACTTCACTCTATCTGAATTTGTCTTTTTAACAAAGGAAAGGTACAGGGTACCACTTCAATCCATTTTGAGGAGATGCGTTTTTTTAAATCACTTCAGTAATAAATGTTTGAATGATTTTATATGGTCTCTTGCACACAATTGTCTGATGTATTTTATAATCCAGCTTTCCAAATAGTCAAAACTAACACATGATTCAGCTCCCTCTGTTTCTTTGGTGACAAGAGCATAAAGCTTGTTTCTATGGTGACCTCTTGGAAATACTTTACTGGGCTCGAAGTATGAAGGTGGTGCAGCTGTCCCACAGTAAACTGAATGACATGCACTTACATTTTGAAGGATATCTCTTATGACACTGTCTTGTCATAATTCCATCACTCATCTTTGTCTATGACTCCGGTTCCCAATTGCCCCAAAGTTAAAAAAACTCAGTGATTTTTCAAGAGAAAAAAAATCTTGGAGCAAACTGCCTACCTTTAGTCACCGAAAAGAAGCATCTTATTCTATGAAGGTATTTGATTTTCGATCTTCACATTTGAGTCTCTGTAAATAAACATGTCATTGGGGAACAAAACAGGTAATCCTTTTAGTTATTTACTGTTAATGTTATCAAAATATTTGTTCCCTCTTAACACAGCTTCATCTATCAAAATATTACTTTTTATTTTATAGAGCACCACTATGTTAATCAAATAGCTTCTCAAATTGGCAGCAGTTTCATTACTTTGATTCCAGTAGTAAAATTCTGCTTCTACTTCTGCCTTATTTCTGTTATCAAAGATGTCTGTAGCACAAAAATGTGGCATTTCCCATGACATGGGTTTTGATAGAATACTTTAATATATTAACTAATCATTGGCTTAGTTGCATCTTTGAAGATAGTGGCAGAAGGAAAAAGAAGTTTGGAATATTTGAAGAAAACTGAAATAATGAAGTAGATGAACTATTCACAGGCAAACCTCCAAGAAAATAAATGATGGTAAAAATATTCTTTGCAATCCTAAAGGGCAATCAAACAAAGTTTCATAATATTAATTCAAACTTCAATTTATTTTGTTGCCAGATGGTTCTTTCCTGAATGAAAGAGTACAAGATCCAAAATGTCCTCTATAATATGTGATTAACTCTGTTTATCCTTACTCTTATAATTGTCAACACATCTTTGAAACATTCTTTTTGTGCATTTTAATAGGAATTAATCGTCATCAATTTCATTTCTTTTACAAACCATTCTCTGCATTTATTACAGGTCAGACACCAAACACCTCATTTGAACTGAGAAGGAAATTTTGATTCTTTATTCTTATGAGATTATGAATGGTTCAGATAAGGTAAATAAGCATCTCCTATTGTCAGGAACACAGTTAAAAATTTAGCAGAATGAACAAGGGGGAAGAAAAGGAAGATCTATTTTTAATGCATTCAGAAGTTATGGCAATACACAGCCTATCTGATTCTGCAGTATAGAAAGTGGTTTTAACTTAATTTGTATTTGCATGCATTAAAGATATTTACATTAATAATAAACATTAATTATTAATACATTTATTCTGAATGCCAGCTTTTAACCACTTGAGTATTGCAGCCATTTTCTTTTACCTTATTTAAAATTAATATGAGGCAGTTTCTTCTGTTTTGAAAAGTATCAGTAGATTATCTCAATTATATACTGTAAATCAGCAGTCCCCAACCACCGGGCCGCAGAGCATGCGCTACTGGGCCGTGAGGAAACGATATGATTTGGCAATATGAGTCAGCTGCACCTTTCCTCATTTCCTGTCATGGGTGGCACCTTTCCTCATTCCCTGCCGGGCCACGAGGAAACAATATGATTTGGTGATAGGAGTCAGCTGCACCTTTCCTCATTTTCTGTCATGCCCACTGTTGAGCCATTATGCACGCGAGGTCATTACACGTCCATGTCAGCGTGGGAAGGAGATCAACTCCTCGAGCTTGCAAATGACGGCGGGCTGAAAAGTATGTTTGACATAACATCTCTGCCGGCATTCTGGATCAAAGTCAAGGCTAAGTATCCTGAGATAGCCACGAAAGCACTGAAAACGTTGCTTCCATTTCCAACGTATCTCTGCGATGAACACAACAAAAACTAAATTGTGGAATAGACTGGACATAAGGAACCCCGTTTGAGTATTGCTGTCTCCCATCACCCCTCGATAGGACCGTCTTGAGCCCAGAGCTCCCACTGATTCAGCAATATTGGTGCATTGCAATGATTTTATATGTTCATACGGGGAAAATATGCGCTGTGTGTTCAATATCCAAACATTACTTAGAATGTTATGATGCTATTGACTTATATAACCATATAACAATTACAGCACGGAAACAGGCCATTTCTGCCCTTCGAGTCCTTGCCGAACGCTACTCTCACCTCGTCCCACCGACCTGCACTCAGCCCATAACCCTCCATTCCTTTCCTGTCCATATACCTATCCAATTTTTCTTTAAATTATCATATCGAACCTGCTTCTACCACTTCTACTGGAAGTTCATTGAATACTTACTTCAAGCTCCCCTGTCCTCCCCTGATAATTGACTTATCACTGTATTCATGCGAGGAAAATATGCGCCGTGTGTTTAATATTAAATTTGTTAGATAAACCCTTTTAGAAACGAAATTGAGTGTATTAGCCACTTATCACCGACATTCCAGTCGTGATTAACACCCCCGCCCCCGAACAGAATCGCCAAAAACGATTTGTAGAAAAATAATCAGCACGTGCACACATGCGCACTGGTGCCCGCACAAGGCTTCATGGTCATTGTAGTCTTTCTCGGAGTAAACCCAACGTATTTGACTGCTACTCTTGTCCGTTGGCAACCCTACCCACCCCCCGGGTCGGCCAGTCGGCAAGAATATTTTCAATATGAAACTGGTCCGCAGTGCAAAAAAGGTTGGGGACCCCTGTTGTAAATGTATGAGTGATGTCACTTTAATACTGCATATCCTTACCATCTGTTCACTCACGTTTAATCTCCAACTCCTGAGTGTAGTATTCACCTCCATATAATATCCATCATTTATTTCTCTGATGATCAGCACCATCATATTCAGAAGGAAAGATGCTAGGATCATTTCCGGTAGTATGGGGCAGGTTAGGTCCAACTCTGGTTAAGCTTTTCACATCACTTTTATCTGTATTGAAATCCATTTGCAACTCCTCAGTCCACTTCCTTAACTGATCCTGATCTTCCTTGTAATCTGTGATAATCGTTGTCATTATCAACAACACTTCCTAATTTTATGTCATCTGCAAAGTTACTGATCAAGCCTTGTGCATTCACACTCAATTCATTTATATGAATAATAAATAACCAGGGTCCCAACACCAAACCCTTCAGCACATCATTAGTCACCAACCCCTATTCCAGGAAACAACTGTTGATCACAACTCTCTGCTTCTGACCTTTGAGACAATTTTGAATCCACCTTATTAGCTCTCTATCAATTCCATGGGACCTAACTTCCAGACCAGCCCACCTTGTGGCATTTTTTAAAAGCCTTGCTAAAGTCCAAGTAGTCAACATCCACTGCCCCACCCTCACTTACCTTTTTGGTTACTTCTTCAAAAAACTCTAAATGTTTCATCAAGCAAGACCTCCCATACATAAAGCATGCTGACTGCTTCTTAGCAGACTCTGAATATCCAAATGCTTGTAGATCCTTCCACTCAGAAATCCCTCCAGTTACTTCTTCACTACTTGTGTCAGACTAACCAGCCTGTGGTTTCCTAGGTTATTCTGCCTAACCTTATTTAAAAAGTGAAACAACAGTAGCCACTTTCCAGTTAAAGTAGGTTTAATCAAATTGTCGGACTCATTGACACTTTTACATTCCAACCTTCCTCAGATGAACAGTTGAGAGCATCTTAACATGCTGCACCACTGTAGAAGAAAGGAAATTGAACTGAAGTGGACCTGAGGACTCTACAATGCGTAGTTAAAAGTGCCCAAAGCATCACTGGCATCAGATCTACAACATCAAGGACATAAATACAGAAAGATGCTGGGAAAGCAATATCAGGAAAGACCCGACCCACCCTGCTTACGGACTGTTTATTCCACTCCTATCAGGAAAGATGCTACACTGCATCCACTCCAGGACCACTAGACTCAAAAACAATTACTTCCCCCAACCCGTTAGGCTGATCGACACTTCATTAACCCATCCTACCATCCCCCAGCACCACTGCATACGGTGCACATCACCGAGCATCACTTCATGTACATGCAATCAGTCTATGTATATAACTGTTACTTATACATGGTGTTTTATAGGATTACTTTTACAATTATATTTATTGTGTTTTTATGCTGTATCAGATCTGGAGTAACAAATCATTTTGTTCTCCTTTACAATAAGCAATCTTGAATCTTGGAACTTGCATCGTGCATCTTGAATTTTGAATTAAAGACCAGTCACTGGAAATGAATTAACAATTGGCTTTCATCTTTGTCTAAAGTTTAGAAGTTAGCAAGTTAGCTCATGTTTCATGTTTTTGAGGTTTCTGAAACCCAAGCCCAATTGGCCCATATTTGAATACTAATTTTCCTTCATGGTTTGACTTTCGTTTACATGGCATCTATTTTTATCTGATTAGGGATATCTGCTTTAGAGGTACTGTATCAGTGTAAGGTACAGTCATTATTAAATATCAAAAAAAAACTGCATTAGTGTCCAGCAGGTTTTCAAAATGTTCTACATATAAATGATTTCCGTAGCTTTCAATTTCAATGGTTTATATTTTTATATCACGTGTGAGCCATATGATGTATTGCTTCATTAAATTTGCTGTTTTGAAATACTGGGAGGGTAATTTCTATGAAAATATCACATTAGTCCCATGAACGACTCAAGTCATGAAAGCAGTGGGTAAAATCTGAAATGGATTGGAGATAGGTCTAACAATTTACCTATATTCACCAATTAATATTCTCTGTACCACCTCTCCTCTTCAGAAGCATAGGGACATGGAATTTTCCCTATAATTGCTAGTTTAATGTGAGATTCATCAACTGCTTGAGCTCATCACTCATGGTCTATGATGTCATTTTAATCCTCCTGAGTAAATTGTAGTCTCATTAATCATTCTCAGCTATTCATACTTCTGTACCATGAGCCAATCATTTCTTTACTGATGAAAAGCTATGGGACCAGCCATGACTAATGGCTAATAAATTAGGAGATAGCAACCAAATAATTACTCACATTAGTTACCAATGGATTTCGTTCATAGATGTTTTTTCCCTCTTGTTTGGAGGGTCCTGGCATTGACTGTAGGGACGGCTGTGTAATGAGTTTTCTTCTGCAAGATGAGATGAGAGCAATGATAGTCCAGGTGTACTGTATACATATTTACAACTGTATAATTTGTTCTTAAATCAAAATTTGAAGATATTGTGCCATAATATCCTGCTTTGCTGTACATTAACCTTTACATTATTTGGTATATTTAAAACAGAAGTTGATAGGTTTTTGATTAGTAATAGCGTCAAAGGTTACGGGGAGAAAGCAAAAGAATAAGGTTGAGAGGGAAAATAGATCAGCCATGACTGAACGGCAAACTCAGTGGGCCAAATGCCTTGATTCAGCTCCTATAGACTCATGGTCATATGGCTTAAAAGATAATTTCAGTGCACAAATATATAACTGAATGTCTTTTCTCCGCGGCATTAATGAAGCTGTTAAATAATTTAATTTGACCAACACAGAATATATGAAATTCATAATAATTCCACAGCAATTTACCGAGGAGAGCAAATACAACAGAGATTGAGAGAAAATTACAGATAGTGGAATCTGGAATAAAGAGAGTTCTGAGGAAGGATTTTGGATCTGGAGCATTAACTATTTTTCTCTCCACATATCCTGCCTGAGTTGCTGAGTATTTCCAGCTTAGATGTCTGGCATTTCTTTTGGATGATAGATACTATCAAAATTTTAGGGATTACAAAGAAGTTGGAATCATATTCACCCTGGTATAGTAAAATGGACTCCAGCAATTCTGATGCTCCCTTTTCATTCTATGATGCTTCACTGTCAGGCTTACTGGAATGGCAGGGGCTGAGTCATAAGGCAAAGTTAGCATCTGAAAGTAAGGAAAGTCTTTGCTGGTGAAACAGAAAGATTGGTCCATCATGAGCTTTGGTAAAAACATTGGGAAATGAATGTAAAGACTAATATGCCCTATGTTGCAAGCAAGAAAAGAGAACTTTGGAAGCCGTAAAACCAAGGAAGGGAGAGGTTGATGCAGTTTGCGTAAAAGATTCACAACATTGATATGTAGCTATTGCTATTCTTTAGAAAACATAGTAATAAGACATGAATTTCTACAAACAACATCAGATAAATTGCTTTGTTGATTGAGAAATTGCCTGAGAAACTACGGATATCTCACTGGGAAGGCAGTATAATCTCAGTTGGAAGATGTAACTCCAAATGAGATATTACAGTGCCATCCTTGTTGGATACTGCTGTATGGATTCAGGTTAGATTTTGTACATGTCTTTTCGGTAGTCCAGAGTAAGATCATTCCAATATAAATGTATGATAACTACCAAGAGCACCACACCAGACAGTACAATGCAGGAAGAAGAGCACGTAAGTATATTTCTTGAACAAAGGAAAACATTTCCCATCCTCCAATCTTCTGCTACTATTCCTGCGCCCACTGAGGACACAAAGATCATCGCCAAAGACTCAAAAGTAGATATATGGAGACATATACATATTTTGATAATAAATTTAGTTTGACTTTGATAGACCACAATGAGTACAGGTTTTTAGTTCTCCTTCATAACTTTTTAATATGGAATGGTTCATAGTCTCTACAAAACATATTCCAAGAATCATTTCAGGTAGTACTTTCAGAGGAGATGGATTCAGATTCAAGAAGACTGACCCCACAGCAATATTTTTTGTACTCCATTGTTTCTGTATCTTTAACAAAAGAAACCTAATACCCCAATAGTTTATTATAATGATGACTTAAGCTTTGATTGTTACTCTTCAAAGATGGAACAAGTCAAATATCTCCTGGGCTCATGAATATTGGAAGATTATCAATACATTTTCACTATTCTTTAAGGCAGAACTGTTTTCTGCTCAGAGTCTATCAAATGGAAATTTCTAAATGGGAGTCAAACTTGATTGCTGATCTAGGATTCAGAGCAGTATAGGTCTCTGAATCCTTGTTGCAATTCATGGCTACAAAAGCAAAGAGATACAATATAGTAAAGGCACTTCCTGCCCAACAAGACAGCTTCACTTAACAACACCCATCTGATCAATCAACCTGCAAGCTCGCACATGTCTGGAATGTGCATGGCAACCAGAGCACCCAAAAGAAACAGACACAGTCATGGGGAGAATGTACAGTAACCTTACAGAGAGTGACAGGAATTGAACCCGGGTCACTGGTGCTGCAATAGTATTATGCCAACCGCTATGCTACTGTGCCATCCTCAAATAAACAAATTATCTGAATAAAAAGGATAATGTTGTAAGCTGGTTTTGGAGCCCAAGAGCAATACAGCAAAGAAACAGACCATTTTGCCTACCAAGTCTGTGCCATTCTACTTGACTAATCTTCCCCTAACCCACTTTATTCTTTCCACATTCTCATCAGCTCCCTAGATCCTACCACTCATTCACAGCCTATGAAAACAAACTATTGGCCCACGTCTTTGGGATGTGGGAGAAAACCAGGGCAAAAGAAGAACAAGGAAAAAGATGCAACCAAAGTCAGGTTTGAACAGTGGTGTTGTGAGGTATTGGCTTGAACAGCTATGCCATTGTGATGCACCTTTGGGAAGGAAAAGGGTTAATGCAATGAAGGCAATCAAAATAGGACAGGTAAGTCTTCAAGACTGGACAAGAAGTGAGGGAAGAGATTGATGTGTCTTTGGCGATGATCTTTGTGTCCTCAGTGGGTGCAGGGATAGTAGCAGAAGATTGGAGGATGGGAAATGTTTTGCTTTGTTCAAGAAATGCATTAAGGATAATCCTGGGAATGATAGATCAGTGAATCCTACACCAGTGATGAGCAAATTACTGCAGAGGATTCTTGGAGACAAGGCTTACGAGTATTTGGTGAAGCATAGTCTGATTAGGGAAAGTCTGTATAGCTTTGTGAAGGGCATTATAAGCCCGATCAATTATTTCAAAGATCAGACAAATCAAATTGACGAAGATAGAGAAGCAGATGAGGTGTATATGGGTTTTAGTAAAGTATTTAATAAGGTTCCCCATTGTAGGCCTATTAAAAAATTCAGGAGGCATGGAATCCAAGGAAACTTGGCCATGTGGATGCAGAACTGGCTTACCCACAGAAGGTTGAGTGTGATATTAGATACACTGTATTCTGCTTGGAGTATAGTAACCAGTGGTGTTCCACAGGGCTCTGCCCTGCAACCTATGCTCTTTGTGATTTATTTTTACAAATGACTTGGATGAGAAAATGGAAGTATGTGTTAGTAAGTCTGCAGAATGAACTTGAAAGCAAAATACAGGCTAATGGGAAGATTCTTAACAGTGTGGAGTAACAGAGGGATCCTGGGTTTCATGTACAGTACATAGATCCTTCAAAGTTGTGGAAAGTTGATTGAGTGGTTAAGAAAGCGTATGGTGTGTTGGCCTTCATTAGCTAGGGATTGAGTTCAAGAGTCCTGAAATAATGTTTGCATCTCTATAATACTCTTACACCACTGAGCAGTATGGGACTCTGAATCCTTTTTGCAAATCAAAGGCAAAACCCGATGTTGGTGCAGAATAAATGACCTTGTTGGTCCCATTACCCAATAGAAGTAGATAAGAAACGCTCCTCTTTTACATTCCACATAGGACTGTGTATTGCTGGGGGGAGGGGGTGGTGGTGGGTGGAAGAAGCCTGGGAGGAATGAAATTTGTTTTGCTGTTATTGCGTTGCATTGTTCTGTGCTGTTCTGCCAAGCATTGTGGGTATGCTGTTCAGCGATTGAGTGTGTGGCAACACTTGCTGGCTGTCCTCAAGCTGCTAAAATTTTGGCTATAAAGTAGCAGTAGGGCGGAGATACAATGTTCTAGAGAAAGGATACAACTAAACAGTTCAAAATTTAAGACATGCTCTTAATATGCTCCTTATGTGTGATAATGTGTTGGTCTCAATGAGCTATTTTAACTTTTTAATGTTTAACAACATGTCAAAGATATTAGATCATTTTTCTTTGCTCATGGTGAGGGAAATGTTCTATGTTTGATGAGGGGAACTGGATGGAAGAAATGAGGAGACAAAGAGTGATTGTGACCTGCATGCCTGCCACAAGCTAGCTTGAAAGACCTGACTGTTATGCTTTATAAAAACATAGAAAACCTACAGCACAATACAGGCCCTTTGGCCCACAAGGTTGTGCCGAACGTGTCCTTACCTTAGGAATTACTAGGCTTACCCATAGCTCTCTATTTTTCTAAGCTCCATGTACCTATCCAGAAGTCTCTTAAAAGACCCTATCATATCCACCTCTGCCGCTGTTGCAGGCAACCCATTCCACGCACTCACCACTCTCTGCGTAAAAAACCTACCCCTGACATTGCCTCTGTACCTGCTCCCCAGCACCTTAAACCTGTGCCTTCTTGTGACAGCCATTTCAGCCGTTGTAACTAAAACATAAAGCTAATTTAAAGGAAAACCATGGGAGCCCAGGAGAGTGGATCTCAGTTTCAGTTTCACTTTAAATGAGGCATGCCACATGACATGGTGATGTAATGACGTATGCCATTTATGTACTTTTACATATTATCCACAATGGATTATGTAAACAACAAAGATTGCTCAATTAAACAATATATTTACAATTTACCCAAATATAACTGAAACAATAAATACATAGCACTCCTCCCTGCGTAATGTATATAGTACATATATTGAATTACTAATCACTAAATTATTTAAATACTATGTTGCCTACCTTTCCTACTTCAAACCCTTCTGGCATTTTTGATAAAATTTTAGGTTTTAATCCTTTGCAGAAGGGATTAATAGCAATAATTTATGATATAATTATGAAATTACCACCAGATATATCTGATAAAATTAAAAATGAATGGGAAAGGGAAATTCAACTTTCCCTACCTATAGAGAAATGGGAAATTTTTTTCAATTAGTTAGTACTTCTTCTATATGTGCTAAACATACTTTAATACAACTTAAAGTAGTACACAGAGCTCATATGTCCAAAGATAAACTCGCTCGTTTTTATTCCCATATAAACCCTACTTGTGATAGATGTCACTCTGAAGTGGCTTCTTTAGCTCATATGTTTTGGTCCTGTCCTCTTTTGGAAAAATATTGGAAAGACATTTTTGATATTATTTCAACAGTTCTATGCTTTGATTTAAAACCCCATCCTATTACGGCAATCTTTGGATTGCCAATGGTAGAACATAAATCTTTGTCTTCTTCAGCCTCTTGAATGATAGCTTTTGTTATTTTAATGGCGAGAAGATCTATTTTGTTGAACTGGAAGGAAACTAATCCTCCAACTGCATTCCAATTGTTTTCTCAAACCATATTAAGTTTAAATTTAGAAAAAATTAGAAGTGATATTTTTGACCCTTCGGTTAAATTTGAAGATACTTGGAAACCTTTTATGCAACATTTTCATATGATGTAATCTGACCTTTCCGAATCTTTTTTCTAAAATTATATGATGAGAGGAGCGGAGTTAATGACATTATTGATCGTGTCTGATACAAGTTGTTGGTCTAGCCCTGTTTTACCTTTTTTTGGGTTTTTTTTCTTTTTTTCTTTTGGCGCTTTTTTTTGTTTATATATATTTTTTTCTTTTTATTTCTTTGTTAATGTTTAATCTCATTATGAGTTTGGAAATCTTTTATTTCTATGCTACTTAAAATTCATTTTATATATGCTGATGAACATTTTTCCAATCTCTTTGTACCAACTTTGTTATTGAGTTTATAATTTTGAAAAACTAATAAAAAGATTTAAAAAGAAAGAATCACTAATCCACCTGACAAAGGTGTACAGCAGAGACATCGGGATGTCACTTGGACTGGAAAAGTGTAGCCAGATGGTTACAAAAGGAGGTAAACTCATCAAGGTTGATGGAGTAGAGTTACCTAACAGCCACACACTAGATGTACCAGACAGCTACAAATACCTGGGGATCCTGCAAGTGCATGGAAGCCTTGTTGAGGACCCAAAGAAGGATGCAACATCCAAGTACCTCCAAAGCGTAAGGCAGTCATAAAAAGCCAGCTGAATAGGAAGAACAATTTGAGAGCCATCAAAACATTTGCCCTACCAGTCATCAGTACCGAGCCACAATCGTGTACTGGCGAAGGAATGAACTGGAAGCCACTGACATCAAGACCCATAAACTACCAACAATATATGGAAGACTCCACTCAATGTCCAATGTTGAGTCACTGTACACCTGCTGGAATAAAGGAGGACAGGGACCTGGAAGTGTCAAAGCCATAGTCCTGGAAGAAATATGAAATATCCATAAGTATGGCAGGAAGATGGCCCCCAAGGATGACCTACTAGAGGAATACCTCAGACAACAGGCAGGGGGCATGGAAATGGAAGTGGGTGAAGCAGAGCCAGAGAATAGAGGCCATGGCAGGACAAGCCACTGCACGGGATGTACCATCGTCAGATATCAGGGTGGCTGACATAAGAAAATCCTACCAGTGGCTGGAAATGGTAGGGCTGAGGAACAGCGCAGAGGCACTGCTCATGGCTACACAAGGACAGGTGCTGAGCACAGAGCAATAGAAAAGGTTGTCTGTCACATTAGACAAGACCCAAGATGCAGACTGTACAAGGAATCCACTGAAACCATTCAGGACATAGTGATCGGATGCAAAATGCAGGCAAGGACAACATTCACTAAACAGCACAACCAAGTTGCAGGAATCTGCGCTGAATATGGATTGGACACTTCCAAGTCCAAATGGGATATACTCCCCCGAGAAGGTAGTGGAGAATGATGGAGCTAAGAACTTGTGGAATTTCCAAGCAGGTACTGGCCAACCAACCAGACATAGGATCCCGAATGACAGTAACATCTGGAAGAAAGAATTTGAGAAGCTGGAGAAATACCAGGGCTTGAAAAAGCAGATAGAAGGGATGTAGAAAGTTAAATCCAGAGTAAGCCCAGTGGTGATAGGAGCACTTGGAGCCATCACTCTTGGATTGGGAGAGTGATTCCAACAAATCCTGGGAACAACATCTGAGATATCAGTCCAGAAGAGCACACTAGTAGGAACAGCTAGGATTTTGCACTGAACTCTCAAGCTGCCAAATCTCTGGTAGAGGATCCTAGATTGAGGGAAGAGTACACATACACACCGCCCATAAGGGGTGAGAAAAGATACATAATATATATAGTATCCATTGTGATAGTTGTAGACGTTGACTCTGAGCCTGCAGGTAGCGGTTTTGACAGCTTTGGACAACTTTCTTCTCCTTTTCCCAGCCTTTTTCTCTGGATCTACTTCTGTCCTTTCTAACTTCTTGTCTTTCTTTTTCTTGCTTTCCATTTTCTTCTTCTAGTTTCTTGTGAGTATCATTGAATTTGCTAATTTCTCATGAAATTAGGTCTTGTTTATGCTGGTCCATTTTCATAGTGCTTTTGTCATCCTCTTTCTTTTCCTGTTTCTTCTTTCTTTTTCTTTTTCTTCTTTCTGTGAAGTGTATGTTGATCTTGAAAAGGTGCATTTACTTCACTGGAGTATTCTCTCAATAAACCTTCTTTGCTCCCTTTATGATCTGACCTGTTCTCTTAGG
This sequence comes from Mobula hypostoma, assembly GCF_963921235.1. NCBI lineage: Eukaryota > Metazoa > Chordata > Chondrichthyes > Myliobatiformes > Myliobatidae > Mobula > Mobula hypostoma. The sequence continues at coordinate 100,844,792 of NC_086098.1, read as the reverse complement.
TTGCTTATTCACAACAGCATCTGATGAATCCTCTTTTATCATATCTTCATTAACTCCTTTCTTTTTGGCCTTCCATTCATCCAACTGAGCTTTGGACTTTTTATCTACTTTCACAAGTAACTTTATATCTCCCATCTAAAGTTCATGCAAGAACCTTTATATGCACAGTATAGATTCTGGTTCTTTATACACAAAAGCCAAATGCTTGTAACTATCCTGAAACTCTTTGAACTCTCTTCCAGCTTAAAAGCAAGCCACACTTCACAAGAAACTGTCTGATTAACATATCAGAAGTTTTCTCAGGTATGTTGTCTACAAAAACTGTTGTAGTCAGACCACAACTTTGGTCAGTTTTGCAATTCCTCTGAGCAGCATGGTCCTTCCTTGCTCCATTATGCTTTCCAACAACTGTTTGCGCTCTGTTGGGCAACAGTTCCTGGTGCAGAGTATGGAGACAGTTGTGACATCATCTAGTACCTTTCTTAATTCGCTTTCAGCTGACTCTTTTGCAGAGGGTGTGGCAGAGGATGGATCTCCAATCAAGTTGTAGCTGTCTCTGCCAATCATGATCCCATAATGCTAGCCCTCCTGTTTTTATGATACCTCATACAAGGTCAATGAGGCTTACTGATTGTTGTATTTCACTGTTAGGAATATCATTCCTATAGGAGTTATCTGTTCTTCAGTATAAGTTTTCAATTGGATATCTGCAGGATTTAGTTTAGTATCTTTGAAATACTGATTAAACTCATTTTGTAAAATGACTGAAACAGCTAAACCAGCATCCAATTCCATTTTAATTCATTTGTTGTTCACTTCTGGTTCAAGCCATGTTGCTTGTCTATTTTTAGTATCTCAAGAATACTCAGTACTGCATTACTCTTATCATTATCAGATTTTTCTTCAACAGCATGCAGATTTGTGCTGTTTTTAAAAATGCAACTTGACTTATCTTTTTCCTTTCCTTGCATAGTCCATTTATTTTTGTCTACTCTTTTTAAGTGTCCTATTTTATTGCATTTTCTGCAAGTTTCCATCTTCAATTCTGCGTTGGTCTGATGAATGTGACACACTACCACAATAGTAGCACAATTTGTTCAGCCAGGCTGGTTTCTGGTTAGTAATTGCAATTTTATTCTAGTTCACTTTCCTTCCTGACTGCAACTTGATTATCTCTGTTTGCTGTTTCCATTGATAAAGCTATTTCAACTGTTCTTTTAAATGTAAGTTGTGTTTCAGTTAGGAGCTGCTTTTGAATGCTTTCTTGTAAGATTCCACAAACTAAATCATCTCTCAAGGCATAATTAAGTGCATTACAGAACTGGCAATGCTCAGTCAAACTTTTCAATTCAGTTATGTATGCTGAAGTGGTCTGCCTTTCCTTTTGATTCCACCTACGAAACCTAAAGCATTCTGCATTCAACAAAGGTTTCAGTTCTAAGTGTTCCTGCTTTGCTTACATGATATCAGCAAAGCACATTTCAGCTGGTTTGGTTAGAGCAATTAAATTTCTAAGCAAACTGTATGCATTTAAATCCAAGACACTTTTCAAAATTGACATAATTGTCTTTTCTATTTATTTACAATACCACTCAATCCATGTACAATACATATTCTAGTCATCTTTTGTATAATCAAACATGTCAATCTTTCTGATGTAGCCAGCCATTTCTGATTTTTTATAATTATTATCACCCAGTATTTACTGTTTATGAACCAGTGAATTCTTCCTATTTTTGCCATATTTTGTTAACCCGACTGTGTCTGTCTCCTTTTTCTGAACAGCATGTGCTGTGCTATATTTTTTTAATACAACCATTTCTTGCTGCACTTTTTTTAATTGAACATCTCTCTGCATTTCAACAGGTAGGTTGTTGTCTCAGCTTTGTTTAAAACTTCCTTATTGCCACTGTTACGTTTTGTAAATAATCCATAAAGCTGATTGAAAGGAAAAAGATGGAAACCCAGGAGAACAACCCTTAGTTTTATTTTTACTTTAAGTGGAGTGTACACATATGATGTGGTGGCACAATAACGAATGTCATTCATGTACTTTTACATATAATCCACATGCATTGTGTAAAAACAAAGAATATCTAATCCAACAATATATTTACAATACTCCTCAAATATTACCGAAATACTGAATACACAACACTGACCATCAAAAGGTTCACTTAATATCAGAGAATTGTATACAATATACATCCTGAAATTCTTTGTCTTTACAAACATCCACAAAAACAGAGGAATGCCTCAGAGAATGAATGACATTTAAATGTTAGAGCCCCAAAACTACGCCAGCTCCCCCTTCCATACACAAGCAGCAGCAAAGCAATGACCCCCCTCCCCCACCAGCAAAAAAGCATCGGTGCCCCCCACTCCACCGAGCACTCAAGTGTGCAGCAAAGCATCAATAAAGACACAGACTTGCAGTACCCTAAAGACTACCCTTCACCCGATAATTCTACATACCACAGGCTCGCGCTCTCTCTCTCTCTCTCCCCCTCTCCTTAATAAGGGAAAAAGGGGTGTCCCCATTTCACAGTGAGAGGGAGACATAACAAATAACTCACTTCTTTACAATATTAAAAGTCTGTTGTGTCACTTTTTCCAAGCTCTGCACTTAGAGAGTTGGCCCCAGGGCTCAGGTCTCTGGACACCCAGCCCACTGCTCTCAATGTTCTGTGTTCTCCTGCGATGCCTCAGTCAGTGGAACTGGTCTTGAAATATTCCGTCTCCAGAGCCAAGAAAATCTGGCACTCTGAAGGCACACTAGTCTTCCAGGCCGCATCCTTAGGCTATCAAAAACTGGCCGTCGTGGGGCCCTGAGAACAGGTTCCATTCCCACAAAGAACTGAAGTCAGAGTCTTCAAAAGAACCTTGAAAAAGTTCATAGCTCTCCTTTCAGTATCAGAAAACTTTGTTAGAACTGATGTTGCTTGTGCGAAACGCAGTTAATTGTGAGACCTTCCCTGATTACTCTTTGCTTCCACTTCTCCACAACTGTGCAATATTTTCTTTGCCATTCTCATGAGCAAAGTTACATTGGGAAAAACAATTAAATCTCTCCGCTGTTATGATAAACATTAAAGAAATGAAATGGTTGCCGTTGATTGAGGCTGACATAGCTCATCAATCTCATTAACCCTGAAGTGCCACATTCATACTGTTTGGTTCCACTCAGCTGTATCCTTCCAGTATATGTACATATCTTGCCTGCTGAGTTTTTCTGCCTGATTGTCTCATTTTTTTCAATTACAAATGCTTTGTTAATGGTCCTAACTTCTTCCTCATTTTCCAGCACACTACCAGCTTGGCTTATTTAGGGTTTTTATTTATTTGTATTAACTGAGTCTTCCCACTTCCCAAATATTTTGGGTAAATGACAATTACTAGAGCTATATCTGATTACATTTAACTAATACATTGCTTAGTCCTCCAGTCTCGGGAATTATTTGGCATCAGTAAAGTTTTAATGAACGGAGATTTGATGTCTGTAATGCTGCCACTCAGTTGTATCAGGTGGTGAATGAAAGAAAGACCACTAACTCAAAAATATCATGTTAAATCATGCTTGGGCACTTAGGGATTGCCAAATGTAACCAGAATATATTAGCATTTTGAAAATGTTATGCATTAGAATGAACCAGACCAGAACCAGAGCCAGTCCCAAACTAGAAACCATGGATGTACCAAGAGTTTCAGAGTGCTGAGATCTGTGACATTCAGGATCTGTGATCCAGAAATGTACAAGAAGACGAAGTCTGTCCCATAGAAGGCCATTAAAAGAAGAAAAGGAAATTCCATGGAAAGTTAGAAACACAATCATATGCATGACAGCTGTAGGAGGGTTTAAATTCCATTATTTCCTATTAGTCAAAACTGAACAGTATAAATGATTATGATGCTTCACTCTTGATGAGCTTACCACCTCTTATGCACGTTTTGAAAGGGAGAATAAAACTATACCTGTGCGAATCCTTACGGCATCTAGTGACCCTTTGATCTGTGTCTCGGAGGCCAACATTAGTGTATCCTTCAAGAGGGTGAACCCTCACAAGGCATCAATCTTCTGCAGCATGAAAACCTGTGCTGATCAACTGGCTGGAGTGTTCAAGGATACCTTCAAGCTCTCATAGTCATAGTCATACTTTATTGATCCCGGGAGAAATTGGTTTTCGTTACAGTTGCACTATAATTAATAAATAGTAATAGAAATATTACTATTAGTAAATAGTAATAGTCATAGAAATAATAAATAGTAATAGAAAATAGTAATAAATAGTTAAATAGCAATATGTAAATTATGCCAGAAAATTATGAAGTAAGTCCAGGACCAGCCTATCGGCTCAGGGTGTCTGACCCTCCAAGGGAGGAGTTGTAAAGTTTGATGGCCACAGGCAGGAATGACTTCCTATGACGCTCTGTGCTGCATCTTGGAGGAATGAGTCTCTGACTGAATGTACTCCTGTGTCCACCCAGTACATTATGTAGTGGATGGGAGATATTGACCAAGATGGCATGCAACTTAGACAGCATCCTCTTTTCAGACACAACCGTGAGAGAGTCCAGTTCCATCCCCACAACATCACTGGCCTTACGAATGAGTTTGTTGATTCTGTTGGTGTCTGCTACCCTCAGCCTGCTGCCCCAGCACACAACAGCAAACATGATAGCACTGGCCATCACAGACTCGTAGAACATCCTCAGCATCGTCCAGCAGATGTTAAAGGACCTCAGTCTCCTCAGGAAATAGAGATGGCTCTGACCCTTCTTGTAGACAGCCTCAGTGTTCTTTGACCAGTCCAGTTTATTATCAATTTGTATCCCCAGGTATTTGTAATCCTCCACCATGTCCACACTGACCCCCTGGATGGAAACAGGGGTCACAGATACCTCAGGTCTACCACCAGCTCCTTAGTCTTTTTCACATTAAGCTGCAGATAATTCTGCTCACACCATGTGACAAAGTTTCCTACCGTAGCCCTGTACTCAACCTCGTCTCCCTTGCTGATGCATCCAACTATGGCAGAGTCATCAGAAAACTTCTGAAGATGACAAGACTCTGTGCAGTAGTTGAAGTCCGAGGTGTAAATGGTGAAGAGAAAGGGAGACAAGACAGTGCCCTGTGGAGCCCCAGTGCTGTTGATCACTCTGTCAGACACACAGTGTTGCAAGCACACGTACTGTGGTCTGCCAGTCAGGTTATCAAGAATCCATGATACCAGGGAAGCATCCACCTGCATCGCCGTCAGCTTCTCCCCCAGCAGAGCAGGGCGGATGGTGTTGAACGCACTGGAGAAGTCAAAAAACATGACCCTCACAGTGCTCGCTGGCTTGTCCAGGTGGGCGTAGACACGGTTCAGCAGGTAGATGATGGCATCCTCATCTCCTACTCGGGGCTGGTAGGTGAACTGGAGGGGATCTACGTGTGGCCTGACCATAGGCCGGAGCAGCTCCAGAACAAGTCTCTCCAGGGTCTTCATGATGTGGGAGGTCAATGCCACCAGTCTGTAGTCACTGAGGCCGCTGGGGCATGGCGTCTTCGGCACAGGGACGAGGCAGGACGTCTTCCACAGTACAGGAACCCTCTGGAGCCTCAGGCTCATGTTGAATACATGGCGAAGTACTCCACATAGCTGAGGGGCACAGGCTTTGAGCACCCTGGTTCTGACACCATCCGGTCCTGCAGCCTTGCTTAGGTTGAGACGTTTCAGCTGTCTTCTCACCTGTTCAGCCATGAAGCCCACCATGGTGGTTTCGTATGGGGGAGCGGTATAGTCATGAGAGCAGGGTGGGGGACTGTGAGGAGGGGTAGGAGGGGAGAGTAGAATATATGTGGTTGGGGGCCGACAACAGATGGCTCATGTGGGGGATAGGCAGGGGTCACAAGGTCAAATCTGTTAAAGAACAGGTTAAGTTCATTGGCCCTGTCCACACTGCCTTCAGCTCCTCTGTTGCTAGTTTGCCGAAACCCAGTGATGGTCGTCATCCCTCTCCAGACCTCTCTCATGTTGTTCTGCTGGAGTTTCCACTCAAGCTTCCTCCTGTACCTGTCTTTATCCTCCCTGATCCTGGCTTTTAGGTCCGTTTGTATTGCCCTCAGCTCCTCCCTATTTCCATCTTTAAACGCCCTCTTTTTAGTGTTCAGGATGTCCTTAATGTCCTTTGTCACCCATGGCTTGTTATTTGAATAACAAAGCTCAGTTCTTGTCGAAACATTGCAGTCCACACAGAAGTTAATGTAATCAGTGATGCATTCTGTGAGCCCATCAATATCCTCTCCATGTGGCTCACAGAGTGCCTGCCATTCTGTCACCTCAAAACAACCCTGGAGTGCCTCATAAGCCTCCTCCGACCATTTTCTCACTGTCCTCGAGGTTGCAGGTTTACTCTTCACCAGATGCACGTAGCAGGGTTTTAGATGCACCAGGTTGTGATCTGACCTTCCCAGTGGGGGGAGGGGAGAGGAGCTGTATGCATCCTTAACATTAGCGTACATCAAATCCAGAGTCTTCTCCCCTCTGGTTGTACAGCTCGCATACTGCGTGAAGTTGGGCAGTATTCTAGCCATAGTCATGCTGCAGTTGAAGGTTCAAAAGGGCATCAATCATACTGCTGCCCAAGAAGAGCAGGGCGAACCCTCTCAATGACTATCACCTGATAGCACTTACATCTGTTGTGATGAAGTGCTTTGAGAGGATGGCCTAAGGATGAGCAAAGATCTGGACCCGTTGCAATTTTAATTTGTTCATGTCCATAGCAGGTCTACAACTGACACAATCTCACTGTCTCCCTACTTGGTTTTGAACCACCTGAACAATAGCAATACCTACATCAGGCTGATGTTTATTGACCACAGTTCAGCATTCAGCACCATCATCCCCTCAGTACTAATCAACAAGCTTCAAAACCTGAGGCTCAATACCATTTTCTGCTACTGGATTCTTGACTTCCTCAACAGGAAACCACAGTCTGTGTAGATCAATAATAACATCTCCTCCTCACTTACAATCAACACAGGTTCACTTTAAGGATGGGTGCTTTGCCCACTGCTTACTTTCTCTACACTTAATACTGTGTGGCTAAGCACAGCTCAAACACCATCACAAATTCACCAAGGACACTACTGTTGTTAGCAGAATCTCAGTTAGTGATGAGTAGCTATGAAGAAGTGAGGCAGACCAGCTGTACTCAACATCAGCGAGACCAATAAATTGTTTGTAAACTTGAGAAAGGGAAATTCAGGAGAACACACCAGTCTCCATTGAGGGATCAGCAATGGAAATAGTGAGCAGCTTCAAGTTCCTGGGCATCAGCATCTCTGATGATCCACCGAGGCCCAACATATTGAATCAATCATGAAGAAGCCATGCTTGGAGTTGAAGAGATTTGAGACTCCGCTACAGACTCCAGCAAATGTCTGCAGATGTACAATGAAGAGCATTCTGACTGGATACTTCAACACCTGGTATGGAGGCTCCAATGTACAAGGCTGAAAGAGGCTGCAGAAGGTTGTAAGCTCGGCCAGCTCCATCACTGGCACAATCCTCCCCACCATCAACAGTAGCTTCAAGAGGCAGTGTCTCAAGAAGACGGCATACATCATTAAAGACCCTCACTATTCATGACATGCCCTCTTCTCATACTACCATCAGGGAGGAGGAACAGGAGCCTGAAGACTGACAGTCAGCATTTTAGGAACAGCTTCGTATCTCTGCTACCCGATTTCTGAATAGCCCACGAACCCATGGACACCGCCTCACAATTCCTCTATTGCACTATTTTTTTATTGTAATTTATAGTAACTTTTTATCTCTTACACTCTACTGCTGCTACAAAAACAACAAAATTCACAACAAATGTCATTGACGATAAGCCTAATTCTGATATTGAAATTGGAACACAGCTATACAAGGCACTGATAAGGCCACATTTCGGGTACTGCATGCAGTTCTGGTTGCCCTGCTCTAGGGATGATGTCATTACATTGGAGAGGGTGTAATTGGACTGGACGATTTGGTTTATAATATGAGGCTGGCCAGGCCACAATTTCTTCCCTTAGAGTAGAGGAGTTCAAAACTGAGGGAAAACCTTTTCATACTGTAGGTGATGCATATAATGTAGGACAAAGAATTGAGAAGAAGAGGTACAGTTATGACATTTGGAATGTATTTGGACAGATTCAAGTACAGTAATGCTCTAGAGAGACATGGGCTAAATGCCTGCAAGTGGGACCAGTTCAGTTAGGCAGCTTGGATGACTCAGAGGTGTAGAGTTGAAGAGTCTGTTTCCATACTCTATACTGTACATCTATGATTCAGCGACTGTGACTAAAAGCCTTAGGTTCCTGTTTTGAAATAAGTCATGTCAAAATTATTTGAAATAACTGCAGCTGAAATAAGATTACAACATGGAAATCACTCTCACTGGTGCTATTTTATAGATGTTTAATGTGCAGTGTTTAACACAGGCAGTAACCTATTTATTTTATAATGGATTTATGACTTAGTTAAAACAAGAAACAGAGAAATCTAGATTGTGTGTTATTTGTACAATAAAATGCTTTGCAGTAGCTTACAGAACTTTCATACAGAGTGCAGTGAATGCTCAGTCATTGGGTATAATCAAGGTCAAGATGAAAAGGGGATTGGACAGCTTGGAAGCACCAAATTGACTACAGTCTTCTTGAAGAGTAGAAACAGGCTTAAAGGACCATCTTCTCTACTACTTCTGTGTCTTTAATCACCTGGAACTCCATTTATTTGGCTTCATTCTGGGTTTCATGCTTTACAGATTCAATCCTTCAGACAGCTATACTGGAAGCTAAAAGACCAGCATCCCCTAGGAAAATACATAAGATCAAGCCAGGTTTTAAATGCCGAAGGTGTATATAGAAAATCTCAGCATTAGCTGGTCAGATATATTTAAACATTTAAATACAGGAGCTGGGGTGGAGTTCTTCTCTGTCTTTCTTGATTATTAAAAAGGGTAAACCTCCCACTTAGGTTTCAATAGGTACATTTAATGTCAGAGAAGTGTATACAATATACATCCTGAAATTCTTTTTCTTCACAAACATACACGCAAACAGAGGAGTGCGCCAAAGAATGAATGACCGTTAAATGTTAGAACCCCAATTCCTCCCCGTTCCCCCCTCCCACGCACAAGCAGCAGCAAGGCAATGACCACCTCCTCCCCATCCCCACCAGCAAATAGCATCAGCGCCCTCTGCCAAGCACTTAAGGAAACCAAAATTAAGAAATAACTAAATAGTTGTTATGATCTAGTGTGGAAGGTGAACACCATGAAAGATTTCAATACAAGAAGATCTGAGAACAGGAGTAAAGATACCTCATTGGAATTACAAAGGATATTGGTGTGATGGCACCTGGAGTATTGTGTCGTTTTAATTTCCTTTCCTAGAGCACAGTGGAGGGACTGTAGCAAAGAATTACTGCACTGGTTCCAAGTATTACTATACAAGGAGAGGTTGAATATACTCGGCCTGTATTTTCTGAGGTTTAGAAGAACAAGAGAGTGAAAGGTGAAATATTTAAGGGAAACCTTAGGGGGTACTCTTCATTTAGAGCGTGGTGAAAATGTGTAACAGTGGAAGCGGGTTAAATTTCAATTTTTAAGAGAAATGTGGGTAAGTACCTTGATGGGAGGGTATGGAGGGCTATGTTCCAGGTGTGGGTCGATGGAACTAGGCAGCTCAGCATGGACTGGATGGGTTGAAGAGCCTATTTCTATGCTGTAGTGTTTTATAACTCTATGACTCCAAGAGGAAATTACACAGAAACCTACAAAATTTCTGTGATAATAAACCTGATTCCCAATTCAGAAAATTCTGGAATAAGTGCTGATTTTTCTCCTGAAATTGGCAGACTGGAACCAGGAGTCATGGTCTCAGAATAAGGTGCAGGCCATGTAAGTCTCAGCTGTCATGATGCTTGCCTTCCTAACTTAATCAGAACAAAAATTAAAATACTTTTTGACTTTAATTTCCCAGCTAGTTTTGTCCCTCTTAACAATGATCTCTTCTGCACTTCCCTTCCCATTATAGTGCACCCATTTCAGGGCAATGGGTAAATGGCTGGCAAGTTCTGGATCCAAGATTGGTAGATTGACTATTCACTTGTACACACATTCTCACTGAGGTAACAATACAGCAGATAGAAAAAAATCAAAAACACAAACAGACAATGCTGGATATACTCAATAGCACATATAGCTTCTGCAGAGAGAGAAGCAGAGTTCATTTTTTAAGACATACGTCAGTAACTGTCTAATGTAATGTTGAATGGTTCTGCAGAAATTTGACCCTTTTAGTCATGTTGTACTTCCTGTGACCATGCTTAAACGAATGACAATTATAGCTGATGCACCGTTAGTGGATGTACCCTCTGAGAATTCTAGTTATCATATTTGCAAGTCCAGGAGTACTACACTAAAGACTGAAAGAAGCTGTCTTCATAGGGACGAAGCAAGATAACCAAAGGCTTGAGTACAGCTGTCAGCATCAGTTGAAGTTTCAGATATACTACAGCAATTTTCTTTTGTTTGTTATAGTTTATTATCATTAATAATGAATACGCATTCTCTTCTTTCAATTGAACTTAAATTTATCTCACTGTAGAAAGTTGTGCAATTCACTTTAATAAACCTGGTCTTGTGAGAAGCCAGTGCGAGGAATAAATTACAATGAAATAAATTAGACTGTCATGGTTTGAGTTCAGTTGCTATCCTGGTTGTTGAAGTTTGAAATCAAGGTCTTCTTGTCTTTTGCTTTAGCTAGTTCTTCCCAGTCAGTAGACCAACCAAACATTCTTCTCTTTGCTGTACAGTTAAGATTCTTTGTTAGAGTTAACCAAGTAAATCTATTCCTTTTCTAGTCCTCTCAGCTACAAATTCTATATAATACACTAAACTTAACATCTCTGGTATATGCTGTTCATCCAGTACTGATATACATCCAATGAACTGTATACCCAATGGGCTTCAATTTTACTGAATGCATATCCTGAATAACATTTGTCACCTTAGCTGTACATAGTGGTACACTAGTGTAGTGGTTAGCACAGCACTTTACATACAGGCGACCAAGGTTCAAATCCCACCACTGCCTGCAAGGAGTTTGCACGTTCTTCCGGTGACTGTGTGGGTTTCCTCCACATGGTCTGGTTTTCTCCCACAGTCCAAAGACATACCAGTTGGGAGGTTAATTGGTCCTTGTAAATTGTCCCCTAATTAGGCTCAGTTAAATCGGGGGATTGCTGGATGTTCAGGCTTGAAGACCAGAAGGGGCTACTCCATGCTGTATCTCAATATATAATTTATAAATTGTCATTCCACTTTCAACGTAAATTATTTTATGAAATATTTTAAAGGGTTTCAATATGTTTTTGTGGTTATAAAGCTTCAAGAGAACTCCAATTCTGAATTCTGAGTTCATTGTGTAAGAATGGGAGATGAAAAATGTTGCTAATGGAGTTACAAAAGGAGATTTGAGGGGGACACCAGAGAGACAATCTCTGAAAGGTATTGATAATGATTGGGTCAATCATCTTGTAAAGACACTGCCCAGAGGAAGTCAATGGCAAACCTCTTCTGCAGAAAAAGTTGCCCAGACCAATTATGGTCATGGTAAGACCATGATCGCCTATGTCATATGACATGGCATATAACAAAAGAATGATATGCACTTTGACAATAAATTTACTTTAAACATTTCTTTTAACTTTGGGTGAAGCCAGTTGTTTCCAGTCATGGAAAGCACTCAAAAGGGCTAGTAAATGGAATACTCGTAGCTGGAGATTGTATGGAAGGTTGAGTGAAAGAATGAGGGTAGAAGATTTACATTAAAGGATATTGGTAAGTGAATCACAGATCTGAATGGCACAGGTAAAATTAAGGCAAAGTCAGCCAAAGACTATGACAGGATGAAAGCTGGAATGAAGTAGGTCAACAACATTCTTTCTATCCTATCTCCAACTGTTATGATGGTACTCAACCACAATTCATATAATTCATCTTCACTTCTATTCCAAAGGAGGGTTTTTGATTTAAAATCATAACTAATTGATGTCTGTATCTTAACATGTGCTGTAGAATATTTCTACTCCTTCTGGAACTCCAAAATCTTCTTCTCTTATTGCAAAATGAATCAACTGGTGAGCACTGTACAACATCTCAGAGAGAATCCTGTCCATCCGTTATTGTAAATACAACTCTGTGCACTGGCAGAACCCTGGGCACTTTGAACAGTCATCAGTTTCAGAATGAATTATCAAATGTGTTATATTAATCTTGAAATACTTGCAACTTCTCCATAAGAGCAATAATTTATGGCTTCGAAAGATAATGATTTAAGAAGGTTATCCAACCCTTCATTTGTAACATGCCATCTTGTTTGTACTAAAGTGCAATCACTCAAATTTGCACTTAAAGATTGTTATCGTGTTTAAACACTTACATTAGAACTCGTTCAATAATATTGGATTAACATGACAAATAAAAATGTAAAGAGATACCTCAGGGTAATTCAATTGATTCTGCTAAACAAATTAAGCCCCAATTTATTTTAATAAATCCAATTCTTTCTGTTTCACAATCATATTGTGGCCTTTTATTGGTATTCAGAGCTTCACCAGTTATTGCCTGTTAGTTGGGATATTGTGACGGTGCTGCAGTGTGATATGTGCACATGAATTTCCACAAGCTTTTCTGATCTCAGAGACAGATCTGCCAGAATTGAGAGAACAACTAAGTGAGGGACAGTACCTCAGACAAAAAAATAAACATGAACTAGTTGGTTTCTGGCACCTTATTTCACGCATTCTTATCTTGATTTTCTTGCACATCATCATAAATTACTAGAAGTGCTTTCTTTTAATATCCTGGAGACAGTTTAGTGAATGACAAAGCCAAAATGTTCTATGTCCTGAGCCAATTAATTATGATGATAGAGGAAGAATGTGGAATGAAGATGGAGAAGGAAATAAGTTGATTTTTTAAAAATTAAATAAAGAGAGTGACAGGGAAATAGAATTCTGTTACTAAGAAAATCAGAAAGCAAAATCAAGGAAACAAGTTTATTTAACGTTGAAAAGATCTCTCAGAGTTCAAATTCCAAAGCAATTTTTTATCAAAGTACACATATATTACCATACACGACCTTTCAATTCATTTACTTATAGGCATTTGCAGGAAAAATGAAATATGGTAGGATTTTACGAGAAGCTATACAGAACAAAGGCTGACAAACGCCAATGTGCAATTTGGCATTGGAAAAAGGAAGATGAACTGTGCATATAAAAATGATGCTGAGAACATGAGTTATAAAGAGTTCTTGAAAGTGATACTCTAGATCATAGAATCAGCGCAGAATAGTGGTGAATGAAGTTCTCTAAGCCTGTTCAGGAGTATATGCATAAAGGAAAGGACTGTTCCTGAACCTGATGGTTTGGGGCCAATAACTTCTTACCCCCTATCTAATGGTATTAGCGAGAAGAGGGCATGACCTGTATGGTGGATGTCTTTGATTTATAGCTGCTGCTTTCTTGTGGCAGCACTTCATTTAAATGTACTCAGTGGTGGAGAAGGCCTCTCAGAGTCATTCAGCTATTTTGGGGTGATGCAATACAAGTAACCTCATTCAAGGCCTCCAAAGTCGAGAAGTATTGCAGGAATATAAATTACTTTAATTAGGGTCCTTGTTCCAAGAAATAATTATACTAAACTCATGCAACAATTTTGATTCATGTTTGCATTAAAAATTCAATAATTTCTTTGAACTCTTATGGTATGTACACAATGTCAAATTTCATAGAAACAGAAAACCTACAGTGCCATACAGGTCCTTTGGCCCATGATGCTGTGCCAAACATGTACTTACTTTAGAAATTACTCAGGGTTACACATAGCCCTCTATTCTTCTAAGCTCCATGTAACTATCCAACACTCACAACACGCTGGAGGAATTCAGCAAGTCAGGCAGCATCCGTGGAAAAGATCGATCGACATTTCGGGCTGGAACCCTTCGTCAGGACTGAAGACAGAAGGGGCAGAGGCCCTACAAAGAAGGTGGGGGGAGGGTGGGAAGGAGAAAGCTGGTAGGTTCCAGGTGAAAAACTAGTAAGGGGAAAGATAAAGGGGTGGGGAAGGGGAAGCAGGGAGGTGATAGGTAGGAAAGGTGAAGAAGGAATAGGGGAAAACACAATGGGTAGTAGAAGGAGGCGGAACCATGAGGGAGGAGGTAGGCAGCTGGGGGAGCGAGCAGAGTGACATAGGGATAGAAGAAGGGGGCGGGAGGGAGTTACCGGAAGCTGGAGAATTCTATGTTCATACCAAGGGGCTGGAGACTACCTAGATGGTATATGAGGTGTTGCTCCTCCAACCTGAGTTTAGCCTCATCATGGCAGTAGAGGAGGCCATGTATGGACATATCTGAATGGGAGTGGAAAGCAGAGTTGAAGTGGTGGCTACTGAGAGATCCTGTCTGTTGTGGCGGATGGAACGGATGTGCTCGATGAAGCGGTCCCCCAATCTGCGTCGGGTTTCACTGATGTAGAGGAGGCCGCACCGGGAGCACCGGATGCAATAGATGACCCCAACAGACTCACAAGTGAAGTGTTGCCTCACTTGGAAGTACTGTTTGGGGCCCTGAATGGTGGCAAGAGAGGAGGTGTAGGGACAGGTGTAGCACTTGCGCTTACAGGGATAAGTGCCGGATGGGAGATCCATGGGGAGGGTCGTGTGGATCAGGGAGTCGCGGAGCGACTGATCCCCGCGGAAAGTGGAGAGGGGTGGAGAGGGAAAGACGTGCTTAGTAGTGGGGTCCTGTTGAATGTGGCGGAAGTTGCGGAGGATAATGTGCTGGATCCAGAGGCTAGTGGGGTGGTAGGTGAGGACAAGGGGAACTCTGTCCCTGTTGTGGTAGTGGGAGGATGGGGTGAGAGTCAAAGTGCGGGAAATGGAGGAGATGCGGGTGAGGGCATCATTGATGACAGCAGAAAGGAAACCACAATCCTTAAAGAAAGAGGACATTTGAGATGTCCTGGAACGGAAAACCTCATCCTTGGAGCAGATGCGGCGGAGAAGGAGGATCTGGGAATAGGGAATGGCATTTTTGCGTGTGGCGGGGTGGGAAGAGGTACAGTTGAGGTAGTTATGAGAGTCACTGGGCTTGTAGAAGATGTCAGTGGACAGTCTGTCTCCAAAGATGGAGACCAAGAGATCGAGACAGGGGAGAGAAGTGTCAGAGATAGACCAAGTGAATTTGAGGGCTGGGTGGAAGTTAGAAGTAAAGTCGATGAAATTGACGATCTCAGCATGGGCGCAGGAATCAGCACCAATGTAGTCGTCAATGTACCGAAGGAAAAATTGGGGAGCAGTACCAGAATAGGTTTGGAGCACAGACTGTTCCACATAACCAACGAAGAGGCAGGCATAGCTAGGGCCGATGCGAGTACCCATGTCTACACCCTTAGTCTGAAGAAAGTGGGAAGAGCCAAAAGAGAAGTTATTGAGTGTGAGAACCAGTTTCGCCAACTGGAGGAGGGTAGTGGTGGTGGGGAACTGGTGAGGTCTATTATCCAGAAAGTAGTGGAGGGCTTTGAGGCCTTCTTGATGGGGAATGGAGGTGTATTTTGTGTTTATGTAACTATCCAGGAGCCTCTTAAATGACCTTATCGTACCCACCTCCATAAAAACTTACCTCTGACATCGCCCATGTACCTTCTTCCAAACACCTTAGAACTGTGCCCTCTGGTATCTGTTGGGACGAGAGCACACTATTATATTCCAGCAGAGGTCTGTCCAACATTTTATAGAGACATTGATTTCAGTTGAACTATTAATATTTAAATGTGATGTATGTGAATATTTGTACTTCTTGATTTAATCAGCTCGACACAGAATGTCCATTGAGTTAAACTCAACAACTCAGAAGCAAAACCAGAAAGTGATGGAGACACTGACTGAACTGCACAATGTGTCACATTAGGAAACTACAACTCGTGAAATCTACGTAACATAGCATTAAAGCATTCACATTACTACAGGAGCAATCCAGAAATTGTGAGACTACCAGGGGCATTGAACGACTGATTGTGGTGCACCATCCATTATAAACAATGAATATTTTCCTTTTCCATCAAAATTAAATTTTAATCCCTCCAAGGCAAGTTGTGAGATTCAGTTCACTGAACCTGGTCATGTGTGAGCTGCTGCCTGGAATAAATGACTACGTAATAAGTCAGTTGTTATATCTTGAGTTCTGTTGCTATTCCAATCACACTGAAAACAAAATAATAAATCATTTGCTTATTATTATTTAAATGATATTATCATTTGGGGTTTTCTGTCTCAGTCAGTAGTCTAGAACCATGGCCTTGCTGTCATCCAATCAGTTAATCAAACTCTTTACTCCCCTCTTTTCCACTGGGACAGGATTGAAGGTACTGCATCAGCCACTTCAGAAATAAATCTTAGTATCAATGAAAAACTGAAAATGCTGGAAAAACTCAGTAAGTAAGACAATTCCTCTTTATGACAAAAGAGCACAGGTAACAAAGAGGAGTGGCCCAGTCCTGGACTTCCGCCTGCACCATCATTCTGTAAGATTGTTATTGATCCAACTTTGCCTTTCACTTCCCAGCTGATTTCTAAAGCCCTCAACTCCCTTATGAGCCAAAATTCTATCCAATTCACCACTGACAATATTCAATGGTCTGCAAAGCAAATGCAGCACTTTCGATTTTACTTCAGGTTGTTATCTTCTGCCCTGTTTTGAATGGAGTATTTTAAAGCATTCAACCTCCAGATTCTGGCATTGTCCAAAAGGAAGACATTCCAGACAGTTGGATGATACCTTGGTTAATATTGCAACACCCTTTTAATTCAATATTTTGAAAGATGATAACAGCAGTGTATTAAGTATTCTGATGTGTTTGATGAGTGTAAAAAGAGCATGGAAACCATGACCTGGTAAGTTCAGGAGTTTTGCAAAAGGGGCATGCATGAGTTTAAAAGAAGCACAAAAAAATGAAGCCTCATAAGTTTCAAGGAGCACCGAGAAGGGGCTGTGTTGTGTTTAAAAGCACTTGGGGGAAATGGGGTCCCGGTGAGTTTAAAAGGAACATTGTAATCAGGACTATGGTTAATTTACAAGGAGCATAGGACGGAGGCCTATGATACTGAAAAGGAGCATGGGAAATGGGCCTGGATCAGTTTAAAAGCCATGCGGGGAAAAGCCCGAATTGAGTTTAAATGAACAGTGGGATAGGAAGCCTCAAAGAACCAGATGCTGAATCACTTGGATACCTGAACAATCATGTAATGAGTAATCAAAATTTTGCTGTAATATGTTGTGGTATTAAAGAGCAAGCAGAGTTTATGTTAAAGATTTTCTAAAAAATACTGTTAGTTCTGGGAAACACAGTTCACCTCATTA
Source organism: Mobula hypostoma (assembly GCF_963921235.1). Taxonomy (NCBI): domain Eukaryota; kingdom Metazoa; phylum Chordata; class Chondrichthyes; order Myliobatiformes; family Myliobatidae; genus Mobula; species Mobula hypostoma. The sequence goes on along the minus strand of NC_086098.1, from coordinate 100,827,331 downwards.
ATGGAATTCTTAAACAGTGTCAACCACGTTAGCTTAACCATAAAATATGTCTAGTAAAGTGTAAGGGACAGTGATAGGTGATAGCTGAACTTGCTTGGAATACACCAGCAATTGTTCAAGCTGTCAAAACATGGTGATTTTTAGGACCCAGCAGAAGCCAAGAAGTAACACGGCTTCTTAAGGAACTAATTAACTCTTATTGCCCTTCACAATATATGCCTTTTGAGTTTTAAAGCCTCTATTCATTGCTAAATTAACAATTCCATCTACATTTAGATAAGCCATTCTCCACATCTCACTGCAGCAGATTCTGTTTCCCATTTACAACACAGAGCACGCTTGTTATGGGGGAGAACGTCTGAATACTAAAGTCTCCTCTGCAGCCAAAGATTCTATTCGGTCCCTGGTACACACTTACAAACTGCCACAGAACTGGTGGAATTCCTTCTGCAAACAATTGCAGTAAATATAAAGAGTGAGTACAAAATGGGAAATGACTAAAATGATTAGATATCCAGACCTGGTTAAACAGATTTTAAATTTAGGATCTTTCCTCAGATATTCTCCAAAGCCCTGCTGCATTAATCAATCCATCTATCTGTGGTCCAGAAATTGATTTGCTCTCTGTAATTATTTTTTAAAGAGCAACATACTGCAACACAGTGAAAGAAATGAGCATTGCCATTAGAGTGAGTACACTGTAACATAGTGAAGGATATGATTATACTATTGTGATCAACACATACAGACTTTAAAGTTTGCATATTATCATACCATCAGCTTTCAGCCCCACCTTATCAAATATGTCTGTGTACAATTCACACAGCTATGAACGGCCAGAAAATTGGCTCAAACATTTATCATCTTCTGTGGATAAGGTAGCAGCCTTGCACTTGTGCCGTGGCAGTCCTGACTGTGAAAGTGAAGATATTTGAAAATGGTAGACAGCATATGTCATGCTTCACTGGTGAATATAGCATTGTTTGAGATCATTACCACGTTCACAATGTGAGGAAGCCTTGGTATTCAACAGGAGGTTATTTCACACTGTCCAGTGTGATCACATCCTTCCCATTGTGTGATGACTGGAAATGTACACAGAACGTCAACTAAGGGCTGACTAATATTTTGTAATGTTGTACCCTAAGTTGACTGCACTTATTTGCTGCCCTTGGTTACTGAAAGCAAGTATCCCATCTACGTTTTTGTCTGCCTTGTTGACCTGGCACCTAACCTAAAAAGATCTTTGTACTTCATTCTTCAGTGCTTCCAAGGGTCCTTCCATACATTGCTTTTTCCAAAGGAACGGAGAACTTATTACAAGAAAAAGATTGGATATTTATAGAAAAATTAGGAGAAAATCCAATAGTAACGTGAGCAAAGCACATTTTAAAATGCTCAAAGCATCAGAGTTAAATTTTCAGGTCCAAAACCTGTTATAACCCTTCACTTTGTCACCAAAAGAGAATACATAAAAGCAAACTCAAACACACATAATGATGGGCAGATTAGGGCCTGATCATTACCAACAAGTCAAAATATAAATGGAGGTGTAGAATGTGGGTAGGACATTTTACAATTATAACCATATAACAATTACAGCATGGAAAGAGGCCATCTCGGCCCTTCTAGTCCATGGCAAACGCTTACTCTCACCTAGTCCCACCGACCTGCACTCAGCCCATAATCCTTCATTCCTTTCCTGTCCATATATCTATCCAATTTAACTTTAAATGACAACATTGAACCTGCCTCAACTACTTCTGCTGGAAGCTCGTTCCACACAGCTACCACCCTCTGAGTAAAGTTCCCCCTCATGTTACCCCTAAACATTTGCCCTTTAACTCTCAACTCATGTCCTCTTGTTTGAATCTCCGCTGCTCTCAATGGAAAAAGCCTATCCACATCAACTCTATCTATCCCCCTCATAATTTTAAATACCTCTATCAAGTTCCCCCTCAACCTTCTATGCTCCAAAGAATAAAGACACAACTTGTTCAACTTTTCTCTGTAACTTAGGTGATGAAACCCAGGCAACATTCTAGTAAATCTTCTCAGTACTCTCTCTATTTTGTTGACATCTTTCTTATAATTTGGTGACCAGAACTGTACACAATACTCCACATTTGGTCTTAACAGTGCCTTGTACAACTTCAATATTACATCCCAACTCTTATACTCAACCCTCTGATTTATAAAGGCCAGCATACCAAAAGCTTTCTTCACCACCCTATCCACATGAGATTCCACCTTCAGGGAGCTATGCACCATTATTCCTAGATCCCTCTGTCCTACTGCATTCTTCAATGCCCTACCATTTACCATGTATGTCCTATTTTGATTAGTCCTACCAAAATGTAGCACCTCACATTTATCAGCATTACACTCCATCTGCCATCTTTCAGCCCACTCTTCTAACTGGCCTAAAGCTCTCTGCAAGCTTTGAAAACCTACTTCATTATCCACAACTCTACCTATCTTAGTATCATCTGCATACTTACTAATCCAATTTACAACCCCATCATCCATACCATTAATGTATATGACAAACAACACTGGATCCAGTACAGATCCCTGAGGCACACCACTAGTCACCGGCCTCCAATCTGACAAACAGTTATCCACCACTAGTCTCAGGCGTCTCCCATCCAGCCACTGCTGAATCCATTTCACTATTTCAATATTAATACCTAATGATTGGATCTTCCTAATTAACCTTCTGTGTGGAACCTTGTCAAGGGCGTTACTGGTCCAAATAGACAACATCCACCGCTTTATCCTCATCAACTTTCCTAGTAACCTCTTCAAAAAGTTCAATAAGATTTGTCAAACATGACCTTCCACGCACAAATCCATGTTGATTGTTCCTAATCAGACCCTGTTTATCTAGATAAATATATATACCATCTCTAAGAATACTTTCCATCAATTTACCCACCACTGACGTCAAACTCACAGGCCAATAATTGCTAGGTTTACTCTTAGAACCCTTTTTAAACAATGGAACCACATGAGCAATACACCAATCCTCCGGCACCATCCACATTTCTAATGACATTTGAAATATTTCTGTCAGAGCCCCTGCTATTTCCACACTAACTTCCCTCAAGGTCCTAGGGAATATCCTGTCAGGACCCGGAGACGTATCCACTTTTATATTCCTTAAACGTGCCAGTACTTCCTCTTCTTTAATCATCATAGTTTCCATAACTTCCCTACCTGTTTCCCTTACCTTACACAATTCAATATCCTTCTCCTTAGAGAATACCGAAGAAAAGAAATTGTTCAGAATCTCCCCCCATCTCTTTTGGCTCTGCACATAGCTGTCCACTCTGATTCTTTTCACTAAAGGGTGGAGTGTGGAAAATATTGCTAATGTCATAATTAAAACCTGTAAGTATGAAATATCAGACAAGGAAACATAGTAAATATAAGTATTAAGTAGTTTATCATCTTTGAAAATGGATAAATCATCAGGCCTTTATGAAACGCCTCCTAAGTTGTTAAAAGAATTGATGGTGAATTCTAAAGGCCCTAATTACAATTGTTCATTCTTCCTTGCAAGTGGTGCCAAAAGTTTGAAAGTCTGCCGAAAATGGACCTTGTTTAAAAATGAGCCTTGGTTCAACTTGGTGCTGGGTAAGTTATTTGACTCAATTCTATGGAACAGTATAAACCTTACTATAGAAAGTCACAGATTAACCAGAGGCAATCAAGTCAGAGCAATACACTCCAGAAGCACCCATTTCAGCCCAATTTGTCCGTGCTGACTGAGCTGTCTACTTCAGCTAATCCCATTTGTCTGATTTTGGCTCATGTCCCTACAAAACTTTTCTGTCAAGACATCTGTCTAAATCTTTTGTACTCATCTCTACAGCTTCCTCTGGCATCTCGTTCCATTTGTCCAACACCCTCTGTGTGGAAAAAAAAATGCCCTTCTGGTCTTTTTAAAAATTTTTCTAATCTCACTTTAGGAACTTAAATCCTCCAGTTCTAGATTCCTCCATTCTGAGGAAGAAGACTTTTACTGAGGGACTCGGCTCTTGTGATTTATTAAGGGAAGGCAGTGTCTGGTCATCTTCAGTGTATTTTTTTCTAAAGAACTAACGGTGGAGGATGATGGGAAAGTGTATTTTGTTATGGCTAGATGGTGTGCAGATCGTCTGAAGTTACTTATAGCTACTATATACCAATGCAAAATACATATTAACCACATTTATGCACACACAGTCTTCCACAATATTTATGCATGAAAACTTCGTACAATTAGCACCAGAAAAAATGTCATACATTCCAATGTACATGAGTAGATTATGTGCATTTTTGCATACCTGATTGTTTGCTACTCCAGTGCCCTTTTAAAGGGTGCAACCAAAGTTTTTTGATACGTTCTGATTTGGGCTGGGCATATCCTTTGACAGTACTTTTCCAACTATTGTTTAGATGAGATATATACTCAGTTGCCACTATATTTGTTCATTAATGCAAATATTAAATCAGCTTATCAACTCAGTGCATAAAAGCATACAGACACAGACAAAAAGTTCAGTTGTTGTTCAGACCAAGCATCTGAATGGGGAAGATGTCTCATCTAAATGCTTTTGACCATGGAATAATTGTTGGTGCCATATGGGGTCGTCTGAGTATCTCAAAAACTGATGATCTCCTGGGATTTTTGCACACAACAGTCTCTAGAGTTTACAGAGTATGGTGTAAAATACAAAAAAACTTCCAGTGAGTGAAAAGTCTGTGAGCAAAAATGGCTTGTTAATGAGAGAGGTCAGAGGAGAATGTACAAACTGGTTCAAGTTGACAGGAAAGTGACAGCAACTTAAATAACCATCTGTTACGACAGATAATGCAGAATATTGTGAATGCACAATACATCGAACCTTGAAGTGGATGGGCTACAGAAACAGAAGATCATGAACATGAACTCAATGACTACTTTATTAGGTAAAGGATTAGATCAGGGGAGCACACAACACAAGAGTTATACATATAGACACATTTCTGATCAGTCAGTATTTCAATGCAATAATAACAATAACTTGAATTTTATAAGCGGTTTCAACATGGTAAAGAATGCTGAAACTGAAAAGGAATGGCAGAAAATACAATTTGATTTCATTAAAGAGGCATGATAACCGATACATGTCAAAGAAGTTTTAGGAAGGAAACTTAAGAAAAATTACAATAAACTTCAAAAGGCAGATAGAGATAGATGACTGAAAAAGATTGCTTGGTTATATTGGTGAATCTTTTGGAGTATCTTTGAAACAAAAAAAAGCAAGAAAGCTTTTCAAATCGACAGATCAGAGTGTAGGAGACTGAAAGCTGAAGGCACTGCTATTAATGCAAGATGTTAAAGCCAAAAGATATATAATTGTAAAACTGGGAAGATCATAAATGTTGCAGAACCTTCTAGGGCTGGAGGAAGTTACAGAAATAGAGATGAAACACTTAAGGATGCTAACCACTCCTATATTAATGGATTGTCAGTAGGCCTGACTACCTTCCGAAAATTTGCTTAGAGCCAGAATATGTTCTTGGATTTGTGGTCAGTAGCAAAGGACCATATCAATAATCAGACATGCAGCAATCCCTGACTTTGCACTGGTGCTTGATCACAGCAGGGGTTTAGGAGATCTTTTGAAGTTCCACAGTATTGGCGAGCTGTCATTCTCAGAGCTATGCTTGATACCATATATTTTATTTAGCGATATAGTGTGGAGTAAGGCCTTTGGCCCATGCCCCAACAAAACTAATCTAACTGTGGGATAATTTACAATGACGAACCAACCTATAACTGGTACATCTTTGCACTGTGGGAGGAAACTGGGGCACCTGAGGAAAACCCATGCATACCACAGGGAGAACATGCAAACTTCTTACAGAATGACGTCAGGGAGCTCTGGAACACCCTGTGTTGTAATAGTATCGTGTTAACTACTATTCTACCCTGTCTCTTGTCTGGACCGGCCCCTCACTCAGGAAATCCTGCAGTGCAGCTGGAACAGAGAGATCTAACACTATTGGTGTTAGACTGATATCAATTACTGAAATAATCTAATAAATGGCTTTCTGTTTATATACTTGACAAAAAAATCAAGCTTTGGATTTATTACCCATTAGTTCACTATTCATTTCAATTCTTACTTAAAGATGGATTCCTAAATGACATCAGTTGCACTTCACAATGCAAGCCTTAAATGTAACCTTAGTAGTATGATCATTTGAGATGAGAGTGATGTTTTCCCAGATGTTCTTCCCTTAATTGAGAATGCCTGTGCATGGATTTGTTTAACTTGGGAGGGCTGATGTGCTGGCAGCCACCACACAGTTCTCAACAGATCAGGGTTAGCATCCAGTGGCGTGGTGTGCCAGACAACTGGGGATCTTTCACTACTGCAGCCTTCCTCCACCTTCACTGCCATTCTGATGCATCATCATCTTCCACCAGCTCCACTGTTGAATTCTTCATTGGGTCGCTCTTATCCTGGAACCTCCCCCTTGACATTCCTCCCGTAAGTGACTCTACCAGTGGCTAAGCTCCAGACAGCATCACTTTCAGGATCTCAGGACTCACGAGCCTCTCCACCACAAGAAGGTGATGATCTTTGGAGAAGGATACCTCATCTTCGTAGTTATTGCAGTGCTACTGTGCCGGCCACAGGTGCCAGCGTTCTCTGTGGGGAGCAGGAGAGCATTGCGATTACTACAACTTACTCACAGCTCCAATGACCTAGGTTCAATCCAGACCTCTTACTTTCTGTTGAGAGTTTGCATATATTTTCTCTGATTACTTAGGTTTCACCCAGGTACTTTGATGTCCTTGTGCATTCCACATCCAAATAACTGTTGTTCGTTAGTTTAATTAGCTACTGCAAATTGGTAGGCGATTGCTGGGAGAACAAGAGAGTGGGATGTGAGCGTGTGAGAGTGAAGGGCCTACAGAGAAATAAGTGCGAGATTGGATTCATGGGATTGATCCAAGAGGTTAGCATAGACTCAATGGACTGAATGGTCAACTATTTCATAAATAAGAAAATGGTAGAAATGGTAAAATGTTTATTAGTACATGAAATAAAACATATAATTATTCTTCATATACAGTATACGATCGATTGGACAAGATAAAATTGTGACTGTTCTCAATAGCTGGAGGGAGAACTGCAGTTGTTAACGGACATGCATGAGGGAATAGTTCACAGGGAAATAAGTTTTTGATGCTATTGCATTGACATAATTGACAGAATGACCTCTTTCTATACTATGAGGAATTTAAAAGTAAATAATGTGGAAAATGATTGGAAATACAACGATAAGAATGGGAAGACAATGAAGCAAATCACAAGGTTTACATCAGTTCCTTGGGAAAATTACTTATTGACTGGTATGGAAAGGAATCAGGGAAGGCTTTCTCCTAATCACTTATAATTACAGTTTCGCAAAACAAAACTGCTTCCCTGAATTTATTATTCTTTGCACAGCAACAATAAGAAACCAGTGATTACATTTAGCTCAGGAAATTGAAGTTGCTCTAGTTTTACTCATCAAATTCTAATGAAGTCGTCAGAATGAATAACAGAGTAGCTGATCGTGTGATTATTTTTAAGAAAGTCAGATTTCAGAGTCCTCAGGTCTTGCCCAGATTTCCCACCACTCCTGCTTTGAGTATAACCCTTAAACTCAAAGCTAATTTTAAAAAATTAAAGAGTGAGCATTTGTTATTGTTAAAAGCTAATATGATTTGATTGAAGCAGGCTGCTGCAACATATAGATAGGCAACAAAGGTTACGTCAAAGCACTCAGGCAGCCAGTGTTAGAAAAGCACTGTAAGTGGTATCAACAGTTATGTCCTCAATGGACATCAGCATGATCTTATGCTATCTGTGAAATGTTCTCAAAATTACATTCTATTCCCTTGCATATTTTGTGAATTTCATTGCCTCACTCAGCACAGAAAAGCAGCTTGTGCCCAGTCATTCACGAAATCACTATATTTGATTAGTATCTTGGACATGACGCATTTTTGGCTGTGCGTCAATACCATTATGTCAACAATATTCAGGGTGCAGGCCTCAATCTGACTTTGAAACCAACTAATATGAAGCAGTGGGCATTTCAATGATAGAGTGTGAAGTGTACTGCAGAGCAACATAAAGCCAGCCTTTTAAAGTGCTAAGTTTGTAGATATCCGAAACACATTACAAATTCACTGCAAACATCTTAGTGTTTTGAGAGATGATGTTTGCGTTGATTCACTCAAATTATACTGCACAGTTATGTTTTGCTAGAAAGAGTAGTAGTAGTTGTAGTTATAATGGGATCACTCGAGCTGAGCATGATGTTCTCCTAAAGGGTTTGCCTAATGCTTGGTCCTCAGGTGGCTGTAGAGGCTGATCTTGGATCCACGTATTCTGGTGCGGTGTGGGCAAGAGTAAGTGGTGGCCGTGGTTGTGTCCTTTTGTTATTCAGTGTCTCCTTACACAGCTGCCACTGGTTCTCTGTGGCATAGTAGATGTCGCTCACAGGTAGCGCAGCTCCCTCTGAACAGAGATGGGAAAGTCTGCGGATGCTGGAAATCCAAACAACACACACAAAATGCTGAAGGAACTCAGCAGGTCAGGCAGCATCAGTGGAAAAGGGTAAACAATATTTCGGGCTGAAACCCTTCAGCAGAAGTCCTGATGAAGGGTCTTGGTCCAAAACATTGACTGTTTACTCTTGTCCAATAATGCTGCCTGACTTGCCGAGTTCCTCCAGCATTTTGTGTGTGACACACCGAACAGAATTCTTACTGGCGTATCTACTAAGTACACTATCTTCTAGTTCTTGATGCAATATTAAATTACCTCAGTCTAATTTTGATGTTATCTTTGAAGTGTTTCCATTGAACTTTATTGTATTTAATATTTCAGTAATATTTGAGAAATGTTGTAAATACATTGTTTGATTAAGCATTCTTTGTTTAAGTAATTTATTATGGGTTATATGTAATAGTATGTGCATGGCAAATACCATCACACCACTATGTCATATGTGCTTGCCCTGCTTAAAGTAAAAATGAAACTAAGTCGCGCATTCTGGACACTCCGCGTTTCTCTTCCAATTAGTTCAAGGTTTGGAGTTACAACATATAACGGTGGCAATGAGTAAGTTTTATTTGAACCTGAGATAACTTTCTACCTGTTGAAGCTCAGTGAGACTTTAGAGTTAGAAAATGAATTGCAGTACTTTTTTCCTTCTTCGGAAGAGAGGAAATATGTTTGAGTACAAAAAAGGGCAGAAAACAAATTCACAGGTTCATAAGCAATGAGTACCAGGTGATAACAAATTATAAATTTAAAAAAGAAGAAATGGCTGGCTACATCAGAAAGATAGAACACATTTGATTGCACAATAGATAACTGGTTGCTATATATGGAACATGTTGAGCATTATTTTTGAAGTAAATGGAATAGCCAGTGAGAAACAGGTAAACACGAGGAAATCTGCAGATGCTGGAAATTCAAGCAACACACACAAAAAATGCTGGTGAACGCAGCAGGCCAGGCAGCATCTATAGGAAGAGGTACAGTCGACGTTTCAGGCCGAGACTCTTCGTCAGGTCTCATTGAGTCATTGAGTCCTGAAGAAGGGTCTCGGCCCAAAACGTCGACTGTACCTCTTCCTATAGATGCTGCCTGGCCTGCTGCGTTCACCAGTGAGAAACAGGTACCAGTTTTACTGAGTGCAATGTGTGGAAAAGCAGAGTTTGCTTATATGTTTGCCCGCTCCAGCCAACCTAGCCGAAAGGAGCTTTTCTGTATCCTGAAAGCAATGCAGGAAATTTATTTTGATGGGCCAAATGGCCTAATTCTTCACCTATTTGAATTGATTTGAATTGAACTGACCTTATTACTTACATCGTTCATATTCATGAGGAGTAAAAATCTTTACGTTATGTCTCCATCTAAATGTGCAAAATGCAATATATAGTAATTGGCAATAAATAGAATGTAGAACAGAACAATCAATACAGCATGGAAATGCAATTGTATCAACATGAATTAATCAGTCTGACAGCCTGGTGGAAGAAGCTGTTCCGGAGCCTGTTGGTCCTGGCTTTTTTGCTGTGCTACCGTTTCCCAGATGGTTGCAGCTGGGCTTGTGGTCTATTTTAAATACCTCCACTGTTTCATGGAAATCAACCTTATTGTCTCACTTTCTCATCCTTGCAATCATCCCAGTAAATCTTTGTGCCATTTCTATGATTTTAGGAAATGATAGAGTCAAATAAAAGCAGAACAAGCAATCAAGAGCCTCTTCATTTCAATCCTCACCAAATGTTTTTTTCAAAAAGTAGACACAGTTTTCTGTTCCTGTCACTTCAGCACAGACTACTAATTAATGTAATTAATATATTATCTTTTGGATGAGGCTTTCAATTAAGCCCAAGGTGAATGTAAGATCGTTTATTGTACCATTTTGTACAAATGGAGGGACAATTACCGCACAATCCAATCTATTCTTCAATCAATATTGTTGAATCAGGATATGGAATATGAACAATACAGGAGAGGAACAGATCCCTTAGCCCACAATATTGCACCAGGCTAATTAAGTAAGTAATTACATGACTAACTGAACTAATTTATTCTGCTCATATAATGCTTATATCCCTCAATATTCTGCACATTCGAAGTCATTTTAAACATCTCTATCATATTTTTCTCCAACACCAGCCCAGGCAGCATATTCTTGGCACCCACTACTCTCTGTGTAAAAGAACAACTTGTCTTGTACACCTCCTTTCAATTTGCCATCTCTATCTGGTTTTAGACATTTCATTATGGGGAAAAACGATATCAGTTGTCTATTCATGCTTCTCATGTAGTATAAACCTCTGTTAGGTTTTTCGTCAACCTTCACTACTTCAGATAAAACAACCCAAGTTTGTCCAAGCTCTCCTTATAGCACATGCTCTCTAATCCAGGCAGTATTCTGGTAAAACCTTTCTGCATCCTTTCCAAAACCTCAACATCTTTCCCATAATGGGGAACTAGAACTGAATTCAGTTCTCCAGATACAGGCTAGCCAGAGGTTTATAAAGTTGCAATTTACTGTAAGTTCATCACTCTTGAACTCAGGGTCTCAATTAGAAAAAGCAAGCATGCCATACACCTTCATTACCACCCTATCAACCTCTGTAGTCATATTCAGGTAGTTTCGTACTTGAACTCCAGGAATACTCTATACATCAATACTGTTAAGGGTTCTGCCAGTGTACTGTAAGGATGAGAAAATCTGCAGATGCTGGAAATTCAAGCAAAACACACAAAATGCTGGTGGAATGCAGCAGGCCAGACAGCATCTATAGGAAGAAGTACAATCGACGTTTTGGATCGAGACCCTTCGTCAGAACTAACGGAAAAAAGAGATAGTAAAAGATTTGAAAGTGGGAGAGGGAGGGGGAGATCTGAAATGATAGGAAAAGACAGGAGGGGGAGGGATGAAGTCAAGAGCTGGGAAGTTGATTGGCAAAAGGGATACAAGGCTGGAGAAGGCGGAGTATCAAACGACGGAAGGCTTTGGAAGGAAGAAGGGGGGAGGGGAGCACCAGAGGATGATGGAGAACAGGCAAGGAGTTATTGTGAGAGGGAAAGAGAGAGAGAGAGAGAGAAAGAAAAGAAAATAATAAATTAGGGATGGGGTAAGAAGGGAAGGAGGAGTATTAACAGAAGTTAGAGAAATCAATGTTCATGCCATCAGGTTGGAGGCTACCCAGACGGAATATAAGGTGTTGTTCCTCCAACCTGAGTGTGGCTTCATCTCGACAGTAGAGGAGGCCATGGAATGACATATCGGAATGGGAATAGGACGTGGAATTAAAATATGTACTGTACTTTACTTTAGATCTCCCAAATTACAAAGCTCAGACTTGGGCAGATTAAACTCAATCTGCTATTTTTCTGCACATAAATGCATTGATCTATATTCTGCTGTATGCTTTGGCAATTTTCTACACTATCCACAACATCACTAAGCTCTGTCTCAGTGCAAAGTAATCCATGTTTTCATCAAAGTCATATATGCGTAACATATGCAGCAGAGATCCCAGTACTGACTTCCATGGATTCCACTGGTCATCAACCTCCAGGCAGAATAAGTCCCATTGATCTCTAAATTCTGTGTCCTATGGGCAAATCAATTCTGAATCCGAATAGCCAAATTACCATGGAAACCATGCATCTTAATCTTCCAGACGAGCCTACCATGTTGCACCTTGTCAAACACCCGAGTAAAATCAATGTAGACAACATTCACAGCTCTACATTCATCAGTCACCTTTGTCACCTTCTTGAAAAACTCAGCCACACAAAACCCTGCTGACAGTCCCTAATTAGGCCAAGTTGTAGTCTCCTCAATGACAAGTTTCATCACTATTTCATTGCAGTTGTTCACCTTTAATATGTTTTCAGCTCAACATTGTTGAATTATCACAAGCAGCTGCTTCTTAACCAAGTCAACCATGCAGCAAAGGTAATTTTTTGCAGACATAAGTCTTCAACTGGAAGTGATTTGCTCCAATTGATTTCTTCCTGTTCAAGTGTAAAATCACAAGTGTTAGCAGAACAGGGAAGTCAGAAGTTAAATGTGGTAGTTAGAGCTGAGGTGTAGAACAGAAATGAGCCCTTATGATACACCATGTCTATGCTGGACTTTTTGCCCAATTTAGGTCGATACCCTCTCTGCCTTGCTCATGTAAGTGCCTGCCAAAATGTCTTACATATAAAGATTCTATATAAGTCCTCCTCCTCTTCCGATGAAAGCAAGTTTTAGATATCAACCACTCTCTTTAAAAAAAGCTGTTCTCAAAGCCCTTTTCTTCGTCTCATCTTAAACCTATGCCTTCTTGTTTTTGATACTTCTGCCATGGGATAAAAAGATTGGCTATTTGTCTTATCTGCGCCTCTCATGATTTTGAATACCTGCCGTCACACTGCAGTCTCCTTAGCTCAAGAAAAACAAACCCTGCCTATCCAGTTTCTCCTCAGAATTGAAGTCCTCTCCTCCACCATCAATGCTGCCCTCAACCACATCTCTTCCATTTCATGCACATCTGCTCTTATCCTATCCTCCCACCATTCTACCAGGGAAAGGGCTCCTCTTGTCCTCACCTACCACCCCACCAGCCTCCACATCTAGCACAGAATTCTCCGGAACTTCCGTCATGTACAACAGGATCCCACCACCAAGCGCATTCCCCCGCCACTCCACTTTTTGCTTTCTGCAGGGATCGCTCCCTATGTGACTCCCTTGTTCATTTGTCCCTCCCCACTGATCTCCCTCCAGGCACCTATCCTTGCAAGCAGAACAAGTGCTACTCCCACCCCTACACCTTCTCCCTCACTCTCATTCAGGGTCCCAAACAGTCCTACTTCACCTGTGAGCCTGCTGGGGTCATATACTGTGTCCGGTGCTCCTGGTGCGGCCTCCTGTGTATCAGTGAGACCCGACGTAGATTGTGAGACCATTTTACCAAACACCTACGCTCCATCCACCAGAAGAAGTGGGATCTCCCAATAGCCAACCATTTTAATTCCACTTTCCATTCCCATTCCTATACGTCAATCCATGGCTTCCTCTACTGTCGTGATGAGGTCACACTCAGGTTGGAGGAACAACACCTTATATTCCTTCTAGGTGGCCTCCAATCTGATGGCATGAACATCGATTTCTCGAACTTCCGGTAATGGCCTTCCCCCTCCTTCACCATTCCCCATCCCCTTTACCCTCTCCTACCTTATCTCCTTACCTGCCCATCACCTCCCTCAGGTGCTCCTCCCTCCTTTTCTTTCTCCCATGGCCTTCTGTTCTCTCCTATTGGACTCCCTCTTCTCTAGCCCTGTATCTCTTTCGCCAATCAACTTCCGAGCTCTTTATTTCATCCTTCCCCCTCCCGGTTTCACACATCACCTTATGTTTCTCTCTCCTGAGTCAGTGGTGGAGGCAGATACCCTACTGAGGTTTAAGAGACTACTAGACAAGTATATGGAGGAATTTAAGGTGGGGGGCTTATATGGGAGGCAGGGTTTGAGGGTTGGCACAACATTGTGGGCCAAAGGGCCTGTACTGTGCTGTACTATTCTATATTCTCCCCTCACCCACCTTTCAAATCCAATCCTTATCTTTTTCTCTCCAGTCCTGCTGAAGGGTCTTGGCCTGAATTGTCGATTGCACTTTTTTTCCATTGATGCTGCCTGGCCTGCTGAGTTCCTCCAGCATTTTGTGTGTGATGCTTGGATTTCAAGCATCTGCAGGTTTTTTTCTTGTTTCTCCTCTAATCCCTGCAACATCTTGGAAAACCTCCTCTGCACACCCTCCAGCATACCGACATCCTTCCCATAATGTGACACCCAGAATTAAACATGATACTGCAACTGACGTCTAATCTTTGTTAAGTTTGAAGCATAATGACCCCTTACATGAAGCTCGCAAAAATATTGTGGCAAATGAGATTTTGTAAATCATCCAAGCTGGAGAATTGGAGGCATTGTGGGTGGAAATGAAAAATAATGTAAAATAGATTTGTAAATTAAAGGTATCGACAAAGGTTACTAGATTAGCAAATATTTGATAACAAACATAAAATGTCAAACAGCTACAGTTGACCTAACATGAATGATTTTTTTGTAGCTGTATCTATAACTGGGACAACCTGACATTCAACCTTGTAGTTGCCAAGGATAATATTCTAACATCTAATGTAGTCTGTACAGCTCAACTAACTTCAAAATTTATGTTTGAATAAATAGCATTGTTTATTAACTTCAGTCCATCATTCTACACTTGTATACTATTAGTATGGCTGCACTTAGGCTCCCACAATCGACATGCTTTCTTGGCCATCCTTTGTGGAGTCACAAAGGGAAAAAATAGGCAATAGTAAGATTGGGTCAGGAATGATAAGGAAGGGAAGATTTTTTAACATAAAAGCAAATGATCACAAATACTATCACTAGCACAATGGTTACAAATTTTGCACTGTCTGCAGATATCACTGCAAAGCAGAATGAGCAGCATGAAGTCTTTGTCTTCCATCACATGAGAAAACTGCCAATGCATTATACAAAGTGTCCTGACAGGTTACATCTCAGACTAACGTGGAAATTTCTTTGCTCTGGATTGAACGAACCTGCAGCAGGTGGTAAACATGACCCAGTTCATTACAGGCTTATCACATCCTTCCAGCCAGTCCACCTTCATGGCAGATTGCATCAGAAAACTCAATATTATCATCAAGAATGGTTAGATATTCCCTTCTCTCTTCTACCTTCCAGGAGAAGATACAGGAGTTTGAAAACCCAGACGAACAGACTCAAGAACAGTTCCTTTCCCACTTCCCCAAAGCTATCAGACTTCTAAACCAATCACCTCTTTCACTCCCACTTTCTGCACACCATCCTCACTCACCTGGAGAAGAGGGATGCATATGTTAGAATGCTGTTCCTGGACTACAGTTCAGCGTTTAACACCATAATTCTCTCCAGACTTGGCAGGAAGCTTGGAGACCTCGGCCTGCGCTCCACCTTGTGTAGCTGGATGCTAGACTTCCTATCGGATTGCTGACAGATGGTAAGGATGGGCTCCCTCACCTCTGCCCCTCTGACCCTCAACACAGGTGACCCCAGGGTTGAGTTCAGAGTCCCCTACTCTACTTCCTTTACACCCATGACTCTATCACCATGCACAGCCCCAATCTGCTGATCAAATTCTCAAATGACATGACTTTGATTTATAGTGGTAATGAGACAGCCCACAGAGGAGAGGTTGACACCCTGACACAGTGGTGCCAGGATAACAACCTCTCCCAAAAAACAAAAGAGTTAATGTGGATTACAGAAGGAACCGAGATGGGCTTGGCCCAATCAACATCAATGAGTCTGCAGTTGAGAGGGTGATTAGTTTCAAGTTCCTCAGTATACATATCACCATGATCTCACCTGGACTGTACACATTGCCTTTGTGGCAAAAAGAGCACAACAGCATCTCTTCCACCTCAGTTGACTGAAGAAGTTTGGCATGGGCCCCAAATCCTACAGGGGCCCCACTGAGAGCATACTGATTGGCTATATCACCACCTGGTACCATCGGCTGGAAAAACCTTGATCACTGGGCACTGCAGAGAGTGGTACAGACAGCTCAGCGCACCTGTGGATGTAAGCTTCCCTCCACTGAGGACATTTACAGCAGCAGGTGCAGAAAGGAGTCCTGGAAGATCATCTGGGACACCAGTCGCCCAACCATAAAGTGTTTCAGCTGCTTCTGTCTGGCAAACGGTACCGCAACATTAAAGCCAGGGCCAACAGGCTATGGGACAGCTTCTTTCTACAAGCCATTAGACTTTTAAATTCACATGTCTGTACATTGTGACAAAGTCATGACGTGAAGATTTTTACTCCCTCATGTTGTGGGATGGATCTAAGTGTAACACGCTGTAAGGATTCACTGCTCATGTAATGGCTTCTCTATAATGTTCACTGCTGAGGTAACGGTTTCTCCGTAGCAGCAATGTCTGAGTTATGGCTAAGATAACAGAACTGTGGTATGCATGTTAGCCAGTCAGGAGGTTGTTGCTCCGTCTTGTGAATCTGGAAGGAGAGTTTTCACAGTCTTTTTTGCCGGGGAGGTATGAGGAAAGAAGATGCGAATGGAAAGATTTGGTAGACCGCCGGATGGGGTGGACTCGGAGCGAGGGTCTGAAGGGCAGCGACGATCGGAGGAGGCTAATGGTGGATGATCAACTTATCAGTGAGCTCCAACTTTGTGCAACAGACTGCTTAATAAGATTGGGCCCTTTTCTTTCTTTTTCATTTCTTTACTAACCATAAAGTCAAAGTAGGAATTATAAAGCTTAATCATTTAATCATATATTGTATACTGCTTGTTAATTCGGCCACATTCCACCGTGATACACTTGGCGGCACGGGAGGTCATTCCTGCCTGTAGCCGTCGAACATGCAGCTCCTCCTGTGGAGGGTCAGACACCCTGAGCCAATAGACTGGTCCTGGACTTACTTCCCATCTGGCATTGTTTGCATTTTGCTGTTTGATTGTTGGTGGTTTTTGTATTGCTATATGTACGCTCTATTCTTGGTTGGTGCGGCTGTAACGAAACCAAATTTCCCTCGGGATTAATAAAGCATATCTATCTATCTATCTATTTCGGGGTACTGATTTGTAACAGGGAACATATCATGCAGCATCCACCCAAACGAGATTTCTTAAGTTTGGCTGGGCCAGGGGTTATCATGCCCTATATTAAGCCACTGGCCAAAGCGAGAGTTACATAAGATTTAAATAAATTCTAAAAAAAAAGTTTTAAAAAAATTCTTAATTACTGTTCCTGCACCTGGTGGTGTGGGATATTTATGATCCCTCAATCATCAGACTCCTGAACCAGCAAGGAAAACTTCACTCACATTAACACTGAAATGATTCCACAGCCTGCGGACTCACTTTCAAGGACTCTACAACTCATTTTCAGTACTATTTATTTGCTTATTTGTTTATTTATTTAGTGTACTTGCAGTTTGTCTTCTATTGTACATTGGTTGTTTGCCAAACTCCGTGCAGTTTTCATTAATTCTATTGTATTTCTTCATTCCACTGCAAATGCCTGCGAGAAAATGAACCTCATGGTAGTATGCGGTGACATACGTACTATACACACATCGATGATTTACTTTGAACTTTGAACTTCTTGAACCTTTAATTCTACTTCTGGTATTGTCACTTCAGCATTCATTTCTAGACTGCTGTAGCTTGCACAGGCATAATTTGCAACATTCTACTGCTTTGTGTTTGTGATATTTACTGTTTTTTTTGCAGTGTATACTGTTTACTTTGTGAGTTTTACATATCATTGTACCCTGTTGAGTATGACTACATTAATCTGAATCTGAAATTAAGCAACTGCTCAATATTACTTGTGTCAGAGATACTGTGAGAATTTTTGGAGGGGTGGAAAAAAGCAATCGAAAGATACTCATCAAGCAACTAAGTGGCAAGCCTTGGAAGGGATATCAAATTCTCCAGGATGTTGAATCTGCTAAGATCATGGTCACTTTCAAATAGTAGAGCAATAGATGCAGAAAAAATGGCAAGATATTGCTGTGATAAAGGTTAAAGGGAAATAGAAACACCCAATATGCACATGTAATGCAATTTGCTCACATTACATGTCTACCCACAAAGATGTAATGTGGACAAATGTGAATTCTAAGATGAAAATATCTACACCAGCAGCCAAATCAGAATCATATATGTATTAGTAATCTCATCCCTCATTTCTACAAGCCATGTAAAACCATTGTTGAAACTTAATTGCAATTTCCCACTCCAGCTTTATGTCTCCTTACACATCAGAATAAGATAAATGATAACTGTCAATAGATTAGCTCTGAATTCCCCACTCTTAGAACAGAGAAGTTCACTTGCTTGCAATGCACTTCTAAATGACTGGCTGTTTGTTCTGAAACAACATTCCCCGAATCTAAATTCTTTACTGAAGAACAAAGCTTCCTGGAGAGTGTTTCAAAATATTATAAGTTGCAGTGAGATCACTTTAAATTCCTCAAAAGAAATCCCAATGTGACAGCTATGCAATTCATTTCTTGGCAAACTCATTCAATGTGGATACAAAGCAGCTACTTTCATTACTGGAGGTGAAGTCACTCACCTAGAGGTTATTAGATTCTTCAAAATGTCCTTCCTGTAAAATCAGAATCAAATTCAGCTTTATCAACACTGACATATGTTGTGAAATTAGCTGTTTTGTGACAGCAGTACAGGGCAAGACATAAAAATCACTGTCAGTTACAAATAAATACATAGTTCTAAAGAGGAATAATGAGGTCGTATTTATGTTCATGGTTCGATCAGAAATCTGAAGGCAGAGGGGAAGAATCTACTTCTAGAATATTGAGTTTGTTTAACGAAACCCACAACATATTTTATTGAACTCCAACCAATGCTCATAAAAAAACCCTTTTTACGTCATGAGGTCATCATGTCAAACCAGCCTCTTAGAAACCCTAACTCAATGTCAGTGGTTGTGAAGTACATTTCTCCCAATTACGTTAACCTGCGTCCTTAATAGTGGGAAGGACTGTGCCCATAATGGAGCTGGATAGGTCTACAACCCTCTGTAGCCCCTTGTGACGCTGTGTATTGCAGTCTCTATACCAGACAGTGACACTGTACATCCATGGAAAGTTGACATGCTATAGGTTTTCACAAATAAAACAATGTGAGGAGTTTTATGTTTATGAACAAAAATATAGAAACTCATTTATTGAATTCCAAAAAACTGAACACAAGGTGCAGTAAAAGTTCTTTAGGTAATTACATCATCACATCAGATGAGCCTCTTAAAGTGAACTTCAACTCAATGCCAGCGTTTGTGAATTATGTACATTTCCACCCATTACATTACTCTAGGCTCCCCCAGAATTTACTAAAACTGGCATTATGAGCTTGCCTGGAGCTCGACAAGCTGACTGGCTCGGGTCCTCTGTTCAATGGATGGTAGAACAGCAGGTGCCTCTGGCCTGTCTGGAGATACGTTGGCGTGCTCATGGTCATGTCGTGACGGCAGGGACACGGCAGCGGAATACTTCAAATCTTGGTGGGCCGGTTGAAGGCGATCTACCAAAACACATTCAGGTTTACCCCTCTTATCTATAATAAAAGTAGTTTCTCTCCATTCCAAAATGCAGAACAGGCCGTTAAAAGGGGACCTAAGAGGATCCTGACGAAGGGTTCCGGCCTGAAACGTCAACCGATCTTTTCCACGGATGCTGCCTGACCTGCTGAGTTCCTCCAGTGTGTTGTGAGTGTTACCTAAGGGGATATCGGTGAGCATCATGGCGGCGGAAAATGAATGAGGTGGAATGTCAGTCAACAGGAACCCAAGAGTCCTAACCGCCATCGTGGGAGGTAGGAATAGTTGCAAAGGAATTGAATTTACTGAGGAGGGTGGAACACTGTTGAGAGGCTGACAAAGTGGTCATGGCTTCAAGAATAAAATCACCTGGCACGCCTAACGTCTGCTTGTATATCAGCTCAGCCATTGACTACTGCAGGGCCTCTTTTGGATCTGTTCTGAGCCCCAGCAGAACCCACGGGAGACAATCATGCCAACACTCATTGGTTAGGGAAACCCTCAGAGCAGCCTTTAAGGAGCAGCGAAACCACTTGCATAGGTCCTTGGACTGCGGTTGATAGGTACGGGGTGGTGTGATGTAGCGAAGTTCTGGGCCATCACAGCCTAGAAGTCAGAGATAAAATATCAGGTGGAATGCCAAACTGATCAATGTTGATGAATGGCCGAGCTATGTCCGTGGATGTCGTCAATGCTGGAGGGGTGATCTCTGGCCCCCTGGTGATACAATCAACCACGGTAAGGAGGCGAGTAAACCCGCAGGAGGGGTGAAGAGAACCAACAAGGTTCACATTGGCATGTTCAAACCGTCGCTCAGGGGCTTCCAAAGGTGGCAGTGGTGCCTGGATATTACGGTTAATTTTTTTGCCCGCAGGCACTCCCCACAGGCTGCACTCCAATCACGCACAACCTTTCACGGGCCGTTCTACACTAACTTTAGTGCAGTCGGTTATTGTGAGGCCTCCTGCCCTGGATGAGAGAATCCATGTGGAGAGTTAAAAACAGTCCACCTCCAATCTGCAGGCACAATGAGGTGAAGGCAACTGGTTGAACCATTGCAGAGGAGAGAAACCCCAGCTTCCCCAAACTTATTGCAAGCCAGCCTCAGGCCCATGACTGCTGCTTGGTAAGCCTGGTCTTCTGGGTCAGTATCTTGCTCAGCTGCCATGCGAGCATAGCCAACCCCTATGTGTATGGCCTCAATGGCAGGCCATGAGAAGCAATCAGCCATAGCATTAATTTTCCCCATGATATGTTGTATATCGGTTGTGAACTCTCATACATAGTCCAGGTGGTCTGATATTTTGGCCATCATGTGCACGAGGGGTTTATGGCCAACTAATGCTGTGAAACGGCAACCCCCTGGAAGAAAATGAAAATGGCGAACAGCCAGATAGAGATCGAGATCTTTATGGTCAAATGTGCTGTACTTCC
This sequence comes from Mobula hypostoma, assembly GCF_963921235.1. Taxonomy (NCBI): domain Eukaryota; kingdom Metazoa; phylum Chordata; class Chondrichthyes; order Myliobatiformes; family Myliobatidae; genus Mobula; species Mobula hypostoma. Next base: position 100,806,183 of record NC_086098.1, on the reverse strand, counting down.
TTTCGGGGGTACAGAGCTGCCAATTGAAGAAGGTGAGCAGCTGCCACACTCCTTCGATCAACCCACAGAATAGTCTGAAGCGTCAGTAGTAATGGCTATGTGTACATTATGGAGTGGGTGTGCCAGTAGGGTCGAGTGAAAAGAATTTGTTTGGTATCATCAAATGCTTTGGTCATGTCTACTGACTTGAGGTACTGCCTTTAAGCACACTACCCAGGAGAAGGATAAGCTCAGCAGCTTGCAGCATGAAGTGGTGATAGAAATTCATTATACCGAGGTTCCGGTGACGTCATCCTTCAGAATGGCAGCTGAAATCAATAGCTCCTCTGGAAAAATGCATATTTTACCCCGTTAATCCATCAAATATAAGATCTTTCGAAAATATCTGAATTGATGAGGGGGGCAAGAATGGAGATTAAAAAAAGCATCACTGAGGAACCTATAGAAGAGAGAGGTGCAACGCGTGGCTCTCCTCCACGTGCGTGTGGTGGTGAGGCTGACGCTGGGCCTCGGGTCAGGTGAAGCGGCAAATATGATAAAGATTCTGGAAGAGATAAGGGAAGTCCAAAAAGATATAAAACAAAAACTCAATGATATCAAGTCAGAGCTCGCCAACATCAATCAAAGAATAGCGGTGGCAGAGACTCGAATTGAGAAGGTGGAAGATCGCGTGCAAAACGTGGAACAGGTATTAAGTAAGATAATAAAAATATTGAATCAACAGGAAAGTAAATTGCTTGACCAGGAGGGAAAATCGCAATGGAAAAATATCAGGATTTATAACGTTTTCGGAAGAGCGGAGGGATTGTCGATGACGGAATTTGTAGAAAAGTTGCTGCGAGAAGCGCTGGAGGTTCCCTTGACTATGGAGATTGAAATTGAGAGGGCGCATCGTGAGCTCGTCCTGCGGCCCTCCGGAGACAGAGAAAGTAAGCTGTGCTCAATAATACTTAGATTACTTCAATTCAAGAGCAAGGCGTTTCAGACATTTTGGTAGTTTAAAAAGAAAAAATAAATCAAAAATAAGAACTAGAATGCCACCATCCTCCCACAAAACCCAGAAAAAAAGCCAGAAAGTGGCCAGTGCTAAATCTACAGCTAATTCTAACCCCATATTTCCAGAAGGCAACCCAAAAGAAATATGTTTATCATAAGAAATACCACCCATATTCAAAGAAGTAAAAAAAATTGCTATAACGATAAGGAAAAGCTTTCAACAATTACAAACATAAAATAGTTACTTCTTACTCATACTTAAAAAAAAGATCAAGCGCCAGATCATGTTATTGATTTTTTGTATATAAATGATCGGAAGTGACGCAAAAAAAAAGAGAGAATTCTAGGAAGAAGAAGAAAACAAACCACCATCTTAAAATATAATACTCCAGTAACATTTCAAAAAGAAAAGGAAAACAAGCATTAAAATTGTAACTAAATAACTCTCGAGGAAAAAATATTAAAAGTGAGATATACAAGATCACTAACAGAAAAGCATACTATCATTTAACCTACCACCTACCTACCTACCACCTCACCTACCACCCCACCAGCCTCCGGGTCCAACATATTATTCTCCGTAACTTCCGCCACCTCCAACGGGATCCCACCACTAAGCATATCTTTCCCTCCCCGCCTCTCTCTGCATTCCGCAGGGATCGCTCCCTACACAACTCCCTTGTCCATTCGTCCCCCCCATCCCTCCCCACTGATCTCCCTCCTGGCACTTATCCGTGTAAGCGGAACAAGTGCTACACATACCCTTACACTTCCTCCCTTACCACCATTCAGGGCCCCAAACAGTCCTTCCAGGTGAGGCATCACTTCACCTGTGAGTCGATTGGGGTGATATACTGCGTCCGGTGCTCCCGATGTGGCCTTTTATATATTGGTGAGACCCGACGCAGACTGGGAGACCGCTTTGCTGAACATCTACGCTCTGTCCGCCAGAGAAAGCAGGATCTCCCAGTGGCCACACATTTTAATTCCACATCCCATTCCCATTCTGACATGTCTATCCACGGCCTCCTCTACTGTAAAGATGAAGCCACACTCAGGTTGGAGGAACAACACCTTATATTCCGTCTGGGTAGCCTCCAACCTGATGGCATGAACATTGACTTCTCTAACTTCCGCTAGGCCCCACCTCCCCCTCGTACCCCATCTGTTACTCTTTTTAATGCACACATTCTTTCTCTCACTCTCCTTTTTCTCCCTCTGTCCCTCTGAATATACCTCTTGCCCATCCTCTGGGTCACCCCCCCCCCCGTCTTTCTTCCCGGACCTCCTGTCCCATGATCCTCTCGTATCCCCTTCTGCCTATCACCTGTCCAGCTCTCGGCTCCATCCCTCCCTCTCCTGTCTTCTCCTATCATTTTGCATCTCCCCCTCCCCCTCCAGCTTTCAAATCCCTTACTCACTCTTCCTTCAGTTAGTCCTGACGAAGGGTCTCGGCCTGAAACGTCGACTGCGCCTCTTCCTATAGATGCTGCCTGGCCTGCTGCGTTCACCAGCAACTTTGATGTATGTTGCTATCATTTAACAATATAGGGTGTACCTACACTACAAGATCAAGGTAAAAACCCTCAAAATATAAAGTTCTACTTTTACAAACTAAATACTAACTTTTTTTTAAAAAAAGAAAGGAAACAGAAAACAAATCAAAGGTGAGGAAGAAAAAAAAGATGCATTAATTAATCCTCCGCAGAGGGAGACAGATTGTCAAGATTACCCCCCGGCAGTCCTACAGAAATAGGAGGAATATTCCGAAGCAAAATAAATATTAAAGCAAGAAAAGTTTAAATTCCAAACCTCGTAACCTGCTAAACTGAGGGTACTTTACCCAGAAGAGATACGACTATATCAGACGGTGGAAGAGGTGACTGCAGACATGAAGAACAGAGGGCTGTCCATTAGCATGGTCAAACCAAGGGAAAGTCTGGCTGAGCAGTTATCCCAATCTGCTTGGGAAATAGTTAGAGAACTGACAAAGCAGGGGACGGGAGCAGGACAAGAGAAAGATATTAGAAAGAGACTGTCAGTTCTCCGAGGACAGCCCTCATCTCCTCCAGAAGAGCCATAAGGTTTGGCTAACCTTAAAAGTGCTGATAAACTAAACGGAAGCAAAAATAGATGGAGATATACCTATCTCGAGAAATATGTATTATAATGTGGATTTTTATATTACTCAATTTTTAAAAATACATTAATTCACTCCTTTTTCCCCACCTAAATGAGAATATATACATGGCAGGAATACACAGGGAAATCATTCCTGTGTATTGGACATAGATTTTTTTACTTACTTTCATAGGTACTGCAGCAGGGGCCCTCAACTTAGAGTTAGGAGGGGCTATCCCCCACGGCTAGACGTTTCTTCTAGCTCAACCCAGGGTCATGTAGAGACCCCAGCCTTGGAATCACATCTTTGTTACCCGTTTTTTGTTATTCACGTTTCTTGGCTCTTACTTGTTCAGGGAGTAGATTGATTAAGTTATATTCTGCAAATTTCAATGATATACTAACAGATAAATACACATGGCTAAGGACAAAGTGAAATTCATTTCTTTTAATGTCAATGGGCTGTTGAATCCAGTCAAGCGCAGTAAAATTCTATCAAAAATGAAAAAAGAACAAGCCCATGTAGTATATTTACAGGAAACTCACTGAAGTGATAATGAGCATGGAAAATTAAAGAGAATGGGCTTCACTAATTTGTTTTTCTCCTCATATAAATCAGGACGTAGAAGAGGAGTTGCTATTCTCATCTCAAGCAAGCTAAATTTTGAAAAAGTATTCAAAATGGGAGATAAGGAGGGCAGATATATTCTGGTAAGGGGGAATATAGACAGAAATCCAATTACTTTATTGAATATATGTGCACCCACAGGAAGTGATATTAGTTTCTTCCAGAAAATTACTAATATTATGGTAACGGAAACAGAAGGTCTCTTGATATGTGGGGGAGACTTAAATTTAAAATTACAACCAAAGTTAGACTCTTCCAATAGAAAAACTTATGAAACAAAGTCCTTACATAAGAAAGTTAACACTCTTTTTAAGGATGTTGGTCTAACTGATTTATGGAGGGAGCTTTTCCCCGACAGAAGGGATTACTGTCATTATTCTGCCCCCCATTCTGTATATACAAGAATAGACGATTTCATTACATTTGGAAAAGATAAAGACAAAATAAACACCTGTGGAATTGGGACAATAGATGTAAGTGACCATGCACCTATATATTTATCTGTTGATTTTGACCTACAACCAAAGAACAGTATTTGGAAATTAAATTCAAGTCTACTCAATGATCCCTATTTTAAGGAACAAATTAAAAAAAGAAATTGGTCTTCACTTAGAATTCAATGATAATGGAGAGGTTTCACCCCGTATTCTAAGGGATACTCTGAAGGCTGTCTTAAGAGGGAAAATTATAGTGATATCTTTATATAAGAAAAAAATAAGGAATAAAACATTAGAGGAATTACAAAATAAGCTGAAGGAACTAGAAAAAAAAAACACAAATTGAGTTTGGCACTGGATAAACTAGAGCAAATTTTAAAAATTGGGAATGAAATTAATAGTTCAGCTACACAAGAAATTAGAAAAAATTTAATGTTTCTGAAACAGAGACACTATGAAAGTGGATCTAAATCTATGAAAATACTGGCGTGGAAACTGAAAAAAAAATAGCAGAAAAGACAATTCATAGAATAAGGGATCAAAGAACAAAAGTGATAAAAAAAATAAGCTAAGTGAAATTCAAGACGCTTTTGAAATCTTTTACGAAACTCTATATTCCAAAGTTCCAGGGGGAAGCATAACCCAAATTGACACCTTCTTGAATTATTTAGAATTACCAATTTTAAGCAAGGAACAAAATAGAACGATGACTGCTGACATAACTGAAACTGAACTAAAAACTGCAATTAGTAGGCTTAAATTAAGCAAGTCACCAGGATCAGATGGATATATGGCAGAGTGGTATAAAGAGTTTAGAAGTGAGTTAATTCCTGTTTTGCTCCCCACACTGTATACATACATCTATTGATGCTTCTGGACACATCTTCAGTGATGTTCCTGGAATCATCGGGTGTTTCGGGTCTTTCAACATCATACAACCTCCTCCAGGTGACCCAGCCGGGGCTGATCAGACCCCAGCTTGTGTCCAGATGGCTAGCTACTTATGTCTCCATGGCTCCCCTCTTTTGAGCCGCAGCCATCTTGAGGCCCTCTCTGCCGCATCGGTGGTACTGCGAATGGCTCTCCTCTTCCTCTCTCCCTCGATGCCCAAAATGCTGACGGCTCTAACTAAAGAACGGGCTAGGAATCCCCTACAACCAACCTCCACTGGGAGACCTCACTCTCCATCCAGCCTGCTGACAATTGCTGACCAGTCCTGCGTACTTGGAGAGCTTCCTTTCAAAGGCCTCTTCCAAGCTATCTTCCCCTGGGACTGTCAGCTCCAGCAGCACCACTTGCTTAGTTGACTCAGACACTAGGACAATGTTTGGTCGCAGGGTGGTGGCTGTGATATGGTTAGGGAACTTCAGCTGCCCTTCGAGGTCCACCAGCAGCTGCCTGCCCCTTGCAGAGGTCAGAATGCCTGTAGATGTTCTTTTGGCAGGTATTGGCTGCTCCCCAGCTCTGACAAAGGCAATGGTCTGCTTGGAGGGTCGGGACTGCTTCGCCCACTCAACTCCTGTGCTCACGTCTTCAGCAATGGTCTTCAAGACATGATCATGCCTCCACCTGTATCGTCCCTCACCAAGTGCCCTTGCACAGTCGCTGAGGATGTGCTCCAGGGTTCCTCGCTTGGAGCACAGTGGGCACGCAGATGACTCTGCCTTGGCCCATGTGTGCAGGTTTGATGGGCTTGGAAGCACATCGTACACTGCCTGGATGAGAAATTGGATGCGGTGTGGTTCGGCTTTCCAAAGATCAGCCCAGGTCACTTTCCTCTCAACCGCATTCTCCCATCTTGTCCAAGCTCCCTGTTGCTTCATTCTCACCAGCTTGCAGGCTCTCATCTCCTCCACTACTGCTCTCACCTCCTCCTGAACTAGACGACGCCTTTCCTTCCCTCTGGTGTCCATTTGGGGAGTTGGAAAGGATCCCTAGCCCAGCTCAGCCTCGTGTGACCTCTCTCACCAGCCTCCTGTGACGCAGCCTCACCTCTGCCTCCTGAACAGCTTCCTCTGCCCTCCACTTCCTGCCAGTACTTACTTGGATCCCTGCTCTAGCCACCTTCGGGTCACTTGAGTCCCTATACTGTAGCACTTCTCTGGCTCTTGTTACCTTGAATTCTTCCTCCAAGGATTTGAAGGGCAGTTGCAGTTTGTTGTGGTGTCCATAGACTATGTGCGATGCTGCTCAGGCTCTTTGGCAGCCCCAGCCTTCTCCTGAGGTGGTTGCTAACCCTCCTCTCTAAGGTTTTGACTGTCGAGATCAGAACTGCATAGACGAGGAGGGGCCACAGGATTCTGGGAAGAATGCCATGCTGATACACCCAGGCTTTAAACTTCCCAGGTAGGCCAGACTTGTCCACAGATTTCAGCCAGCCATCCAACTCGGCGCTGGTTGCCTGAATGGATGTTGTGTCCCTTAAAGAGCTGTCAAAAACTTTGCCTAAGCTCTTGACTGGATTTTCTGTGATGGTTGGGATGGCTGTGCCTGCGATGCTGAACTGGAACTTGTTCTCCACCTTCCCTTTCCTCAGCACCATCGATCTTGATTTGGCAGGTTTGAAACGCATCTGGGCCCACTCCACCAGCTTTTCGAGCCCTTGCAGAATCCTCCGGCAGCCTGGAACTGATTCTGTGGTGACTGTGAGGTCATCCATGAATACCCTGATAGGTGGTTGCCGTTGAGCGGAATTCATTATGGGCCCTCTGCACTCTGGTTCAGCAGACTTAGTGAGCATGTTCATGGCTAGGGAGAACAGTGTCACGAGATTGTGCATCCTGTGATGATGCCGATCTCCACCTTGTGCCAGGTTGATGTAATTCCTCCTGAAGAGACCCTCATCCTGAAGTTGCTGTAATAATCAGTGATAAGGTCTCTGATTCTGCTGGGGACGTGATATTTGGTCAGTGTGAGCTGCACCAGCTTGTGCGGAATGGAGCCATATTCATTTGCCAGGTCGAGCCACAACATGGACAAGTTGCCCTTGTTCTCTCTGGCCTCCCTGATGAGCTGTGTCACCACACCGATGTGCTCCAGACAGCCCAGCGTCCCTGAAATGCCACCCTTCTGGACTGATGTATCAATATAGGTGTTCTTTGCTAGGTAGGTGCACAGCCGGTTAGAAATGACACTGAAGAAGATCTTCGCCTCGACACACAGCAGGGAGATGATGCGAAACTGATCTATCTGGGTGGCATTTTCCTCCTTTGGGATCCACACCCCTTCAGCCACTCTCCACTGTTCTGGGATCTTCCCCCTTCTCCAGAAGATTCTCAGGATCTTCCACAGACGCAGCAGGAGTTTGGGGCAGTTCTTGTACACTTTGTACGAGTTGTTGCTTGGTCCTGGAGCCAATCTTGCCCTTGCTTTGCGGACAACCTCTCTGACTTCCATTAGTTGCAGCTCTGACATGTTGAACTGCACATCCGGTTCAGGTGGGTCTATTAGGATGTCGCACTCTCCCAACTCCTGCTCTCTTTCAGGATGATTATATATCTTCTTCAGATGTTGGTCTATGTCTTCCTGTGAACAGGCCAGTTTCCCACTGTGCTTTTCCCCCAGCAACTCCTTGGTGAACTTGAAGGGGTTGGGGATAAAGGCAGCACGTTTTCGGGCCCTTTCACGACGCCGCCTCCGATGCCACTCTGTCTGGCGGAGGACTCTGATCTTCTTTCGTAGTATGCACATCAGCTGGGCCAAGCCAATGCGCTCCTCTTCTCCTGCCTCCTTGTATTGGGACTTCAGCGCTTTCATCTCCTGCCTGATGTTGTGGATCCTCAATGCACTTTGGTTCTTCGAGTAAGATGTTTTGGGGCCTTCCTTCTCCACTTCTCCGAACTGTTCAGCTGCAATACCGACAATAATTGTTGTCATGGCTTGCAACTTCCTATCAACCCCTCCCTTTGCCGTTGCCTCCAGAATTTGGTTAACATATTCATCAAACTGCTTCCACAGTGAAGTCATGTTAGCTGCAGGCCATTTGATCCGCCTCCTGTTAGACTTCATGTTCGAGGGATTAGTTTGCAATACTTGGAGGTTCCGGGCACTATAGGGTGACTCCGGGCCTGGCCTCTCCTTCGTCTCACCAGGTTGGACACCTGCGCATTGTGCTGCTCCTGCTCCCACCAAACACTTCATCCTCGCTTGGTGGATCTTCAAGCCGCGATCGTTCTTGCAGATTTTGCCACATGCGCACTGCTTCCTCATCGTTGTTTGTTCATTGCCTGGGACTGATGTCGTTGTGTCCATCCGACTGGGGTGCTCATCCTCCCCCCCCTCTCGGGCACCCCTGGGGGTATCTTTTCCTTAGATTCTTTGTAGCTTTTGTGGGGGTCCTCCTAAACTGGGCTCTAAGAAAGATGCAAATGCCACCCAGCTGGAAGGAGGCAGTAATCACAGCTATACCGAAAGGCAGCAAGGATAAAATGGAATGTGGGTCATCTAGACCAATATCTGTTCTTAATGTGGACTATAGAATATTTACCTCCATTATGGCCAAACGAGTAGAAGAGTTTCTAACCACACTGATCCATAAAGATCAGACAGGTTTTATACAACAACGCCAAACACAAGACAATATACGGATCATATTAAAAAAAAATGAAATTGAAGCAATAGTGATAACCGTGGACACTCAAAAGGCATTTGATTCAGTTAATTGGAATTTTCTATACAGAGTTTTACATAGATTTGGTCTACATGACACAATTATTAAAACTACACAGGCAATATACGACAATCCTACTGCCAGGATTAAAATCAATGGATATTTACCTAATAGTTCTACCCTAGAAAGGGGCACGAGACAGGGTTGTGCATGGTCACCGTTACTCTTCACATTATATCTGGAACCATTAGCTCAATACATCAGACAAAATGAAGATATCAGGGGAATTACTATTAAACGGACAGAGCATAAATTGGCCTGTTACGCGGATGACATTTTGATCTATCTAGGGCAACCAACATACTCTTTACCTAAATTGATGCAGTCCTTTGACCAATATGGCCAATTATCAGGATACAAGATCAACATAGATAAAACCCAACTACTTTCATATAACTATAGCCCACCAAGAGAAATTGAAAGTAGATATCCTTGGGCATGGTAAACAGAGTCTGTCAAATATTTGGGCATCATTATGCCAAAAAATTTGGCAAAATTATCAGAATGCAGTTATCAGCTTACGTATATAAAAATTAAGGAAGATATAACAAGATGGAACCTAATTCCTTTTCTTGGTCTCAGTTCAAAGATTGAATTTATTTTAAAATGAATATACTGCCCAGACTATTATATCTCTTTCAGACCCTACCAATAGAGATTAACCAAAATCAATTCAATGAATGGAACAAGATACTATCAAGATATATATGGCAAGGTAAAAGGCCTAGGGTTGATCTCAAAACTTTGCAATTAGCCAAGAAAAAGGGGGGATGGGGCCTACCTTCTCTTAGAGATTATTATTTTGCAGCACAGTTGAGAGCTGTGATATGCTGGTGCAACGCATCATATAACGCTCAATGGAAAAACATTGAGGAGAGGATACTCTCCATCCCCATACAAACAATTTTGGCTGGTAACAACCTACAAAGTTACATAAATACTACTGATAACCTGTGAGTGAAATGGACTCTTAAAATATGCAAAACTATTATAAAAGAATATAAACTAGAGAGAGACAATGCAATTCTTAAATGGTGTGCATATGATTCGAATTTTACGCCAAGTAAACTGAATGCTAGATTTAAGGACTGGACAGCTAAAGAAATAACAGCTATTTGCAATATAATGAAAGAAGGAACACTGTTCAGTTTTGAAATGCTCAAAGAGAAACACTGATTAGAAAAACAAGACCTACACCAGTATTTACAGATGCGACAGTATGTTAATAGGATGGTTAAAAATGTAACCAAAGCAAGTACATGTCTGATAGATCTATTTAGAAAAGCATATAATTCAGACAACAGTCGTAGAATAATTTCAAGTGTGTATAAGGGTTTGTCAAATCTTAAAACAGATTCGACTTCATAATGGGAGAAAACAAAATAGGAGAAAGAAGGAGGGATAATAATATCTGAGGAAGACTGGACAATAATATGGAGGTATCAATGGAAGTATACCAGTTCACAGAAATGGAGGGAGTTCAAGTGGAAAAACTTCTTAAGATATTTTATTACACCCTCTCAGAAATCCCATTATGATAGTAATCCCCCTGTTTGCTGGAGAAATTGTGGAAATCAAAATGCAAACCATCATCATATTTTCTGGAAATGCCCCGTTATCAAGGACATTTGGAGTGGGATACATAATGCCCTACAAGACATCTTTAAATGTGAAATACCCTTAGAGAGTAAGACCATATATTTTGGGTATACACCTCAAGAATGGTTGAAAAGAGATAAATATTTAATGAATGTACTGCTGGTGGCTAGTAAAAAGACCCTTACCAGGAAATGGTTAACACAGGAGAGCCCAACTTTAAATGTATGGATGGAAATTATAATGCATATTTACAAAATGGAGAAGATAACAGCATCTGTTAATCATAAGTTGGAACAATTTTATTCATACTGGAAACATGGTTTAACTACATAACACCTCATAGGACTGATTTTATTCTCACAAGTCAATGAATATGTTGTAAAAAAAATCACTCCCTACTCTGTACATAGTTTTCTTCTTTCGATTGTTCTTTCTTTACTCTCCCTTCTATAAATGTATACCTCAGATAAAGATTTTGTGGAGATTTGTGACAAATATGATTATATGATATATATGTACAGTTTCTGAAATACATTTTATGGAAATGTTTGCTTGATGATGAAATTCAATAAAAAATAAATTTAAAAAAAGAAATTCATTATACCTAAAACACATAATAGCAGCTAGGCAAATCCATAACAACGGCTACTTTTGATAGGAGTAGTTTTGTGGAGATGCGATGGCTGAGAAAATCAATGGTTAACAACCCAAATTTGCATTTAACAGGGTTAATAATCAACCCGCGTTGGCTTAGGTGGTCAAAAAATGTGTAAAGATGAGATATGTGCTTGGGTTTGACTGCACAGGTGACAAGTGTCATCATCCAGATAAACAAAAAGAAAATCTAAGTCTTTTAATACAGAGTCCGACAGCCATCAGAAAGTCTGAGCTGCATTTTTCAGCCCAAACAGCATGTGAAGAAACTCAAAAAGGCCAAATGGGGTTATCACAGCCATTTTGGGAATACAAGTCCACAATCCCTTATCTGAAATTCTGAAATCAGAAAAGCTCCGAAAACCAAAATTTTTTTCGTGGAGTGTGGAGCGTGTCGTAACAAGGCTTGTTTGGCACGCCAATAGCTGACCCCACTCAGGTGTGACGTGGCAGCTCTAGCAGAGGCCGCCAGACGTCAGTTGTGACTCAGTGCTCGTACACGTGCATTTGCTGTTCGCTGATATTTTGTGTTCACTGTTGACTTTGTGTTTAATTTCACCGTGAAAATGTCACTCGGGTGCCTTTGCCATGATTGCATCAATGTTTTGGGCCCCGGAAAGATCCGGTGATGCTGACACACAGAAATTTGAAGCTTAAAAAATGCCAATTCTGGCAGGGAAAGGTGAGAGCTGAAAACAGCAGGTTTTCTTAGACACAAGAGATTCTGCAGATTCTGGAAATCTTGGGCAACAAAATGTTATAGGAACTTAGTAGGTCAGGCAGCATCTATGGAGGGAATAAATAGTCAGCTCTTTGGACCAAGACCCTTCATCAGGACCTAAAAAAATTCTTTTTTTATTCTACAGATACAGTAGGTGACAGGTCCTTCTGGTCCAATGAGCCTGTACTGCCCCTTTACACCCATGTGATCAATTAACCGACTAATCTTTACATCTTTGGAATGTGGGAGGCAACCTGGGCACCTGGAGGAAACTCTATGTTGTGAGGAGGGTAAGAGTTAAGGTTTCTAGTCAATGCCCTTGATCAGATTGTGGAATGCTGGAAAAGTTTTGCACATTGCTGAGGTTATCCACAAATCTCATTCCCCAAAAATTAAACTATTAGCTTCACATACTGATTAATTCAATCTAGTCTCATCATTCAAACACTAAATCCTAGCGATCAAGAAACAAACGTAACAATCAAAATCCCTATTGCACTTTTATAGATCCTCACTCCTTCAGTTGTACACCAATGATTTTCAATATTGCCCAGCAGGACACCAACAGGTCATCAATCATTAAACATGACTGCTCTGATGATTGTGCTATTGTAAAATAGAAATAAGATTGATCATCTTCAACTCTTTTCCTATGCAGTCAAATGTGTAGAGCTCATCATCAATATTGAGAAATTGAAAGTATTTCATGAACCAACACACTGGCTAGTCATACAGTCACAACATATCAAGATAGATCTACAATTACCAGAAATTATGAAGCATTTTGCTTACCAAGTTGGTTTGCTTTCCCTGGAAGCAAATATTGACACATCCTGCACAGGATCCAGTCTGCACCTTGGAAGCTAACAAGTCATATTTTGAAGTCATGTTCTCTGGACCCTAACCAAACTTCTGTGCGCAGAGCCATGAGCATACAAAACTCTGATTTCACAGCCATGGAGAGGTACCAAAATCAGTGGCATATCTTGAAACGCAACCATCAATGGTTCCTTTGAAAATTCCTCAAAAATATTTTGGAACATCATGATACAAATGTTGATGTCATGTTTCATGCCAGCTCCACAAATATTGAGGAGTTGCATTTCCACATCCTGCACGATGACAGTGATCCACCATATTAAGAAAATCTGCATTGGGGATCCCCCATTTCAAAACATTTTGAAATAAAGGAATGAAAGTATCTTTTTACAATTTATGCTCTGGTGAGACCACACTCAAAATAATTTGCACATTTTATTTTTCTCTATGCTTGACAAAACATTGGTAGTGAAACTCCGATAATTTTCTATCTGATCCTTCAGGAATCCAGCGGTTTTGCATCGGGCTCATGAGTTAATGATTCCCCCACACTTGTCTGGGATTCACTAGTCCCTGATCCCTGTTCACCCCTGAAAATTAATCTAAGTAACATGAGTAAAATCTTCAAATAAAAAAACTAATTAAAACCTGTCAAGGAATATGAATAAAATTCAAAAATCTAAAAATATCTGCCAGTCTAACACAAACAACAAAGTGTTCCAGATTATCAGAATGTTACTATATACTTGCTTTGGCAGAATGCATATAGTTGATGACTTTCAATTGCACTTAGTGTAGATGGGTGGCAAAAGTGGACAGGCGCTCGAAAGAGATAAGCTTACAGGCAAAATAACTGGCGGAAGAGACCTGAAGGAAATACTCCAAAAGCTGGTGCAGACTTGACGGGCTGAATGACTTACTATGTTGTGAAGAAAATAAAGTAATGGTATGAAAGCACACTTAACATTTCAGATTATAGGCTTCAACAATCATCTTAGATTACCTTTCAATATCATGGGCCATTTGAAACATTGATGAGAAGTGCTGTGTATTTAATATTTCAGTAATCTTTGAGTAATTTGTGGTTTGTTTAAATAATTAATTTCAGGCTATATGTTAAAAAAAAGTGAATTACATACATCAGGGCGCTATCCTGTGATAAATATGTAAGTCGCTTAAAGTAAAAACAAAGTTAAACTCGTATTCTCGGCTTTATGTTTTTTGTTTTCAATTAGTTTAATTTATGACTATTATCACCCAGTACTCCTTTGGAGTTACAAAACAACAGTGATGATGAAGAAGTTTTAAACAACCCAAGACAACTACTTGTTCAAGCACAACGCAATGTTAGTTTTTTTTTTAAAAAAAAAGCACAGAGAGAAATGGCCAAGTTAAAACATTTTCAGGAGGGGAGAAAATGTAATAGTTAAAAAAAGCAGAAAATGAATAAATTTGTGTATTCACATACAGGAAGTACTGGATGATAATAATCATAAATTAAGAAAAAGAGCAGAAATAGCTATATACATTGGAAAAATTGACACCTTCAATTCCACAACAGATAATGAGAAGAGAATGCCAATTTTGCAGAGTATATGGGGTTTAGAGGCATACACTCTGCTGAGGAGTTTGACTGCTCCAACCAAACCAGCTGAAATAAGCTTTGCTGATATTGCTAAAGTAATGCAGGAACATCTAGAACTGATGTCATTGTCAATTGCAGAACTCTTTAGGTTTCATAAGTGGAATCAAAAGAAAGGGGAGTCCATTTCAGCATACGTGGCTGAATTAAATAAATTGAGCATTTTCAGTTCAACAAAGGGCCTAATGATGCAACGAAAGATAGTTTAGTTTGGTGGAATCTTACGAGAAAGCATTCAGTTGACTCCTAACAAGCACAACTTACATTTCAATTGCTCCATTTAATATCAGAGAAATGTGTACAATATACATCTGGAAATTAATTTTCTTCACAGACATCCATGAAAACAGAAGAGCGTCCCAAAGAATGAAGGGGAGTAAAAAATCATAGAACCCAAAAGCCCCCCACTTCCCCTCCCACGCACAAGTAGCGGTAAAATAATGACCCTCCTCAACGCCACCCACTTCCATAAAAAAGCATCAGCATCCCCACCAACCAAGCATGCAATGGCAAGGACCCCATGAAAAACTATGACCTGCAGTACAACACAAACTAATTGTTCACCCAACAATTTGACATGCCACTGGCTCTCTCTCTCCTTAGTAAAGGGAAAAAGAAGTGTCCCCTTTCACAGCAAGAGGGGAGACTTCACAAAACAACTAGCTGATTTACTGTGTTAAAAGCCTGTTGCATCACTTTTTTTCTGAGTTCTGTGACTCAGGACTTGGGAACAACCCCTCACCCACTGATTAGAGAGAGAGCATGACTTGGTGAGTACAGAGCCTCCGAGAGCTGACCTGCTGTTCTTGATGTTCCTTCTCACCTGTGATGCTTCAATCGGCAGCACTGGCCTAGAATTAACCCGTCCACAGAGCCGCCAAACTTCTCAACCCAGAAGGTGTGTGTGTTCGTCTTCTAGGCCTCGTCCTGAGGATTTCGAAAAGTGGCAGTAATGAGCTACCGAGAGCCAGCCCCACCACCGTAAAGAATCAAAGTCTGTGTAACTCCAGGTCAGGTTCTTCAACAGAATCCCATCCATCCTGAAAGGGAAAAGGAGAGATTTCAAAGGTAGAAATAAAGCTGTTTTTGTAGATAAACGGAAAGGAGTTACAATTTAGTGCTATCATGACTCTGCCTCTGCCTACGCGTCAGAACAGCTGAAACTGCTGTATCAAAAGAAAGAGGAGACAGAACCACAATTGCGTTGAAATCAGGAATGAAAGTGAGCACAAACAAAATTACAGCATCTAAACAGAAACCAGACTGGCTGAACAAATTATGTGACCTTTGAGGCACAGCCTCTTATATACCAGTTCAATGCAGGTTTAAATATGAAACTTGCAGAAAATGCAACAAAGAAGGACATGTATGAATAGCATATTGGGCAGACAAAAATGAACGGACTGCATTGGGAAGATAAAACGATACAAAGTCAAGTTGTAGTTTCAAAAACAGCACTAACTGCATGCTGGTGAGGAAAAATCTGATAATGATGAGAGTGACACAGGACTGAGTAGCCTTGAGAATTACAAGCGAAACCTAACAGTAGACAAGCAATATGGCTTGCGCCAGAAGTGAACAGCAAATTAATTAAAATGGAGTTGGACCCTGACTCGGCTGTTTCAGTCGTTCTACATAATGAGTTTGAACAGCATTTTAAAAATATTGAACGGAAGCCTGCAGATATTCAACTTTTACCAGAGAAAAGATCATTCTTGTGGGAATGACATTTGTAACAGTGAAACATAACAACCAACTAGCCTCATTGGGCTTGTACATGGAAAAAAACAGGAGGGCCAGCACTGTGTGAGACAACTACAACCTGCTTGGAGATCCATCCACCATTTGAATGCCACATCCCTTACAATATAGTCAAGTGAAATGAAATCATGACAGGTACTGGATGCCACAGCAATGTTCAAGAATGGCATTGAAAAAATCAAACATATCAACGGTCAAGTAATGTTAAATGAAAATACACACCCAAGTTACACAGGGCCTGTCTGGTTCTTTATACCATCCGTGATAAAGTAGCTAGAGTGTTAGACTGTATGGAGGCTGAAATAATTCTTTCCAAGGTTGAGTGGAGCCCCTATGCAACGGCATTGGTCCCAGTAACCAAGGAGAATGGGTCTGTCAGGGTGTGTGATGATTTTAAAGTCACCATCAACCCAGTACTGAAAGTAGATCAATAGCCTCTTTCCAAGATAGAGGATATCTTTGCAACTCTTTCTGAAGGGAAACACTTCAGCAAAGTGGACTTAGCTGAAAACTTACAGGTGGAGATGGAAGAAGAGACTAAGGTGGTTCTCATGACAAACACTGGCTTTATCACTATAGTTGGCTGATTTTTAGAGCAGTAGCTGCATCTGTACTCAGTCCAGGTGCTACAGGACTGTCCAGGCATTCAGTGCTATCTGGATGACATCATCATCACCGATAAGGATAACAAGGAACATCTCCAAAATCTTAAGACTGTGTACATACAGCTACTGATGCTTCTGGACACATCTTCAGTCGTGTTCCTGGAATCATCGGGTGTTTCGGGTCTTTCAACATCATACAACCTCCTCCAGGTGACCCAGCCAGGGCTGATCAGAAGAAGATTAGAAGATTATAGATTCAGAGAACAATTCAACAAATGTAAATTTTTTAACCCAAGCATCACTTATTGTGGTCAGATCATCGACACACAAGAATTACACATGTGTACTGAAAAAATTCAAGCAGTGGTAGATGCCCCAATTCCATAGGATGTGTCACAGTAGTGGTCCTTTTTAGAATTTGTCAATTCTATAACTGCTTCCTGCCAAACCTAGCCACTGTGCTCCACCCTTTGAATGCATTACAACAGACCAGGAAGAAATGGCAATAGACAAAGTAATGTGAGGTGGCTTTCCAAAAGGTGAAATAAATGGTGATGTTAGACATTGTGCTCATACATTATGATCCACATCATCCAGTGAAGCTTGCCATGTACTGCTTGGGCTGCCAACATGTTCAGAAGAAAGGTATCCAGAGCTGCCAAAACCACACCTTGCACTGTCAGAGTTACCACAATCACCACAGAGGAGGCCCCAGAACTTGAGATGGTTTCATAGCCACAAATCTCAAATGCCAGGCAGAGTCATCCCCTACCAACATTGTCAGGGAAGACGTTATTCCACAAGAGTAAGAAATCTTACACACCAATGAAATCTTTAGACCTGACTGGGACAATTTTAATATTTGCTATGTTGTGGATATCTATATAGAAGATGTATTATATAGCATACTGCATGTGTATACATATAAGTTGGGATGCATTATTATATATATTATATCAGTTAGGATGCAAACAAGTAGCCTATGAGATTAAAGATAAGTAAGTGCTCAAGCAAACTTTTTTCAAAATTTACCACCTTTGATTCCCTTTTAGCAATTGTATTGGCAAACGATTTGCTGCATCCTTATTCTACTCTGAATAAAAGAACAGCTGTAATTGATTGGTGCCACTGTCTGCAAGGAGTTTGCACGTTTGCTCTTTGACCTCAGGTGTTTCCTCCACATTCCAAAGACCTGTGGGTTAGTAGTTCATAAGTAACAAAGGTGTAATTGGGTGATATGGGCTAGTTACTTTGTTGTGTCTGATGTACCTGTAAATATAATAATGTGCAGGAAACCCTAGCTTGTCCATCAAGTTCATCTATATTTATAATTAGGGTCTAAATCTACAGGAACTGTGACAGATCAGAAAAAAAGCCTGTTGGATCTAGCTTAGTGTTTATTACCTGCATTTACTATTCCCCATCTTATTTCATCACTGTTGGGGTGCCTTCTTTTGAACGAGACAAATCAAGGTCTTGCTTGTCTCACAGATTGATATCGAAGAATCATAGTCTTACTTCAAAGAAAAACATGAAGTTGACCCTATTGCACTGGTAGGTAAAGGTTATCTGGATTATTAACATTTGGAAGTTTCCTATTTATGTACACTCAGTGTCCTTTATTCGATACAGGAGTGGGACCCAGTGTGCTGTTCCACTTCAGTAACCCCTCCGCTTCAAGGTTTGACATGTGTACTAAGAGATGCTTTTCTACACACCATTGTGGAATCATATATTTTATTTCTTTTATTTCTTTCACATGAGATTTTAGTCTTGAATGTGACTCTGGAACTATTGGAGCCTGTAATGTGTAGTTTGGAGATTGTTCCAGCACTCAGCAGTCTCTAAGAGGGTTCTGGAAGGCAGAGGCAGTGTGTGCAAACCTGTGGTGAGAAGGCTGCGCACCCTTGTTCGACTCCATTTTGCTAATTAAAGCTTCTATTGTTCACCAATTAAAGTGACAAGAGAGATTGAAACGTTGAGGCAAATGCAGAAGGTGATGCCAGCTACCTGCCTTTTGATTGCCAGTGGGTCACTCTGCTATGGAGAGGGGAGCCTGCCTTTAGTTCGCTGGTGGGATTGCTCTGCTACAGAGAGAAAGGCCAGCCTCTGTGCCCAGAGAATGTTACCCAGGTTTTCTGCATTTTGGATATGGCCTTGGAATATAATCTTTTTTCAGGCTTATAGTTTTTTTTATATTCTGTGTTTTTCATCCAATCCTTATTATTTTGTGTGTGGGGGATGACAATTTGGGGGTTGATGTGCCTGTTCTGATTTTTGTTTTTTTTCTGTGTGGGGAGTAGGGATTTGAGAGTTGACGATTGTGCTGCCATTCTTTTTTTTTCCCTTGGCTTCATGGCTATCTGGAGAAGAAGAATTTCAGAGTTGTATTCTTTGAAAATAAATTAATCTTTGAACCTTTGTTGTAACACATGGTTGTTTGTGTTACTGAAGCTTTCCTGTCAGCTGGAACCAGTCTAACAATACTCCTCTGACTCCACTCCTTAACAAGGCACTGATACCCACAGAACTGCTGCTCACTGGATGTTATTTTGTTTTTCAAACAATTCTCTGTAAACCTTAGAGACTGTTGTGGGTGCAAATCCCAAGGTATCAGCAATTTATGAAATACTCAAAATACCCTGTCCAATACCAACAATCACTGCTATTACAATACTTTCCCCTTCCTGATGTTTGGTCTGAACACCGTGACAATGTCTGCATGCTTTTATGTATTGAGTTGCTGCCATATGATTGGTTGATAAGATATTTGCATTAACGTACAGCTGTACAGTTGTACCTGATAAAGCAGCCACTGAGTGCATTGGGCTTCAGCAGCAGTCACCCTGCTTCAGAAGAGGCCTTCTGGCAGTAAAGGCACTTTGAGTTGCTGTGAAATTGTCAGGCAAGGATCTAATAAATACAAAGATTTCTTTGTTACTGTCTACTCTGTTCCCCTAATGCATTCATCAGGCTTAAATACATCAGTAGAAGGTGTATTTTTCTAAGAAAGCTCTTATTTTGCCTACATCCAGGTGGCATATTATTCAATTGCAGCCTGTACAGTTTGAAACATTTGCAATAAATCTCAAATGAAAGACTGGCTCTCCTCTGTATTAATTAACCAGCTCTTTGTGACTCATTAACAGGTGCAGTTATTTAACAATTACAACTATTGCACATCCAATCATTCCAGATGCAAACATAGGGGAGGCTGCCATCAATAGTTTGCAACATTTTAATTTAGTGGCTTTTTAATTACTCTTATTGTTGTAGCTTTTGAGCTTTGCTGCATATTTCATGAATTATCTACATTGCAATTAAATTTATGAAACAAAGTAAGTCTCAGACCTCGTACACATTGAAATCATTCAGTCTGATTTTCATTAAACTTCTTTCATATAAAAAACTTGGCCTTTAGTGATCCAAAATTTAGATAATTGTAGCTATTAGCCTCTTTGATAAATGTAAAAATTGAAAGCATTTGAGGTAAGGTTAATGAAGAAGGTTCCCACACAGAATTAATGAAGGGGAAGCAAGACATATGCGGAGCATAAAACTACCATTGACCCACTTTTGTGTTGTTGATATTCCTAATGACTGTATGATGTTCTATAGATTATCTGGCACATAGTGGCTGTATTTTATTGTGTTTTCTGGAACTGAACTATGACTGGGCAAATGTAAGGTCTCCTTATTCTGGTTCAACCTCTTCTAGTCTCAGTTGCATATTGTTGTTTCACTGGCACATTTCTCTGCAGGGCTAACAGAACATGTTATTTTAAAAAAAATGTTATTTGATCCATCAATTCTGGCTTCACCATAACTTTACAGAGACAGTTTATTCCCATGCAAAAACAATCTGCTGGAGAAACCTTGCTGGCTTGGGCAGTGGCACAGTAGCATAAAATGGTTAGCACAATCACTTTAAGAGCAAGCTGTAAGATCAGAGGTTCGATTCCCACCATTGTCTGTAAGGAACCTGTACATTTCCCCCATAACTGTGTGGATTTCCTCCAAATTCCTTCCAAAGACATACAGTTACTGTTAGTGAGCTATGTTGGTGCTGGAAGCATGGAAACACTTACAGGCTGCCCAGTACACTCCTGATTTGACGCAAATGACACATCCCACTGTATGCTTCGATGTATATATGACAAATAAAGCTAATCTTTAATCTTTATCTGTTGGAGGAAAAGGCTCAGTTGATACTTTCAGTCAAAAACCTGTATCAGCGCTGCTTTGAGTCCTGTTGCAGAATTTTTAACATGAAATGTTGACAGTTCATTTTCATGCACAGATGTTGCTTGACCTGCTGAGTTCCTCCAGCAAATCGTTTGTTGCAGGTTATAGCATCTGTTGTCTCATGTGTCATCCCATAAAGGTTGATGAGATTAGCAGCCAAGATCTGCAGTATTTGGGAGGAATATCCTGGAGTAGGAATCTATTGTCTCATATGTCTTTGGCTTGTTCCCATAGAGGTTGATGAAATTAACAGCCAAGATCTGCATTATTTGGGAGGAATATCCTGGAGAGGGGAAACAGGTTATTTTTTTATAATGGAATTACAAAGCTGAATATACAGTTTACTTGAGGTCAAGCAGTAAGTGTCTTATTCATAACATTAGCAAACATAAACTGCACCAAATCTTTGCTAATTCTTGGGCTCATTTATGTTAAAAAAAATCCACTATCAAACTATCAGTAGAGAATTTAGGTTCTCAGTCACTTCCTGGTGACTACACCATTGAATTTAATATTTAAGTGTAGCAGCTGTCAGTCTATCGCCTTGGTTACTTGACAAAATCGACACATTCCTTTCCTACAATATGAGTTCTTTTAATTAGAGACAACAGCTTCATTAGGTCACCCTTAAACCTCCACACATGATTTTCTTAGCCTCTGGGTCTCTCTTTCTCTCTCCTCCCTGATAAACTTAACCTTTTCTAGTTAGTGATCTTCCCGGACCACCCAGTTTTTGTCCATTGTAGAATATAAGTGAGGTCCAAATATTAAAAATAGTCTGGGCAGAGGAATACTTTATTACTTACCACTCTCCTGTGTACAGTAAAATCCATTCCCATAATTCTCATGTTAATTAATAGAAGTTAGTTTGTAAAATGGTACATTTGCTTTTGTGTCCTTTAGGAAGCCCTTGATTACAATACGAGATTTCTAAGCTCAGAGATGCAATTAATTGAAATAGTCAATTGAACTAAGGAACAGAGCAGCTAATATTAACAGGAAAAAAAAGTTATAAGTATCATTGACGGCTGGGAAGAATGTTGTGCATTCTAGGATTAATCTTCGCACACAGATCAGAATTTCAATAAATATAGCTTAACATAAAATTATATTAGACAATATTGAAAGGAAGAAACACAGGACCAATTTCATGTCTGTAATAGTAATCTAGCATAAATGTCTATAAAGATAACGTTTGCTTATAGTTACCTGTCAGACATTCTAATACCATTCTTAAAATGTTATACTTCTCAAAACGAGTATCTTGCCAAATTGTTTGCAGTGTCCTACTTAGTAGTATTATTCATTTCTGGAATGCTCGTGACAGATTACTTTCTGCTAAACTAACGGTAGCTCTTTTGTTCTCCTTTCTTTATCTATCAATCCATGTTCTCCTCCTCTGTTATAGTTTGAGGTGATTTTTATTTTCATTTACCTCGACCTTAAATTGAGCTGGATCTTACAGAAAGAATCAGGAAGAAGGAAGCAATTGCCTGACATAATACACAAGAACTACAAGGAAGGCTAACAAAGGATCCCTTTTCCACAGGAAAGTGCAGTGGTGCTGGTATAAGAGTTGTTAGGCATTAACTCTGGTGACCGGGCTTCATCCAGATCTTTAGCGATACCTGTGTGAGGTTTAAGTTCTCTTTGTCATTATAGGTGTTTATCCCCTAACTGCTCTACTTTCCTCCCAACCCCCAGAGGTGGGCAATTTAGTGAGATAATTAACTTCTGTCTTCAACTGAGTGGTAGGATCTGGTGACGGATGAGTTGCTAGGAACGTGGGCTGACTAACGTGGGTTAGGTGTTTCTGCCCGAAACATTGACTGTTTATTTCTCTCCATTGATGAAGCCTGATTTGTTGAGTTCCTCCAGCATTTTGTATGGTTTGCTCTAGATTTCCAGCATCTACAGTATCCCTCATGCTTAAGGTAATGCATGCATGATGGTGGCATAAGGACCTTTTTTGATGCTGTCTCTTACTTTGACTTCATGAATGTGAAAACAGTTTGTGAGTGATTGCATTTAGAGACACAGAATTATTAAGAGCAAATTGAGAGAACTTATTAAGAGAGGAAACGGAAGGTAGAGGCAGAGTATTGTTTGGGGTGGGGGGGGGTTACAGAAAGAACTTTTTGAAAGTAATTAAAATCAATTATATTTGCAAAATAAGGAGATGTACAGTCATTAATCAGGTAAATCATTAGAGTATTGCAGGTTGTGACCTGTCAAACAGAAGCTGGAAGTCTGGCTGGTTTTGTCTGTTCCTACACTGGAGTTCATTAATACAATTCAATAAGCCTGGTTACCAAGAAAATTGACTTCTGTTTTTAAACCAATAAAGTGGACACCTATGTTTGAATTATCAGCTAATAAGTTGTTAAGTTTTTGCACATGAATGAGAGACAGCAAACATTTGCCAGTGAAGTCTTGAAATGGATAGATGGATTGAAAAGAAATTTCAGATGGTCAGATAGAATTCTTATGGGTTATGGTTCAAAGTGGCTGGAATATCAATCATAAAAATCAGAAAATGAACTCACCAGGTCAGACAGTTTCTGTGGAAAATTAACATTTCAGTTCATACACTTTTGGGTCTTGGATACCCGAACGTTAAAAGGCAAAAGAGTCCAAGGCTTAAATCAGGGTGGCCAACCTTTTACATTCCATGTGTCAATTTTTTCACTCATGAGTTCAGATACGCCATACAATTCTTGTACCCCCATTCAATTCTTGTAAAAATGTTAATATAGAACTCGTGCGTGAAAAAAATTGCATCTAAACTCGTGCGTGAAAAAAATGAAGCATGGAATGTAAAAGGTTGGCCACCCCTGTCTTAAATGAAGACTATCAGCAAGGCAAATAAAAGCAAAGTCTTTTCAGCAATATTTTTGGTGCATCTGGGTCAGTAATAACTCAGCGAATAATGCAGCAGCAACCATTGAAAATGAGGCTGGGGGAAAGAATAGAAGAGATTCAAAAATGTAAAGACCAAAAAGCTGCAGATTCTGAAATAATAAAGAATTCTGGAAATGCTCATCAGATCAAGTTTCTGAGAGAAACATAGAAAACCTACAGCACAATACTGGCCCTTCAGCCCACAAAGCAGTGCTGAACATGTCCTTGCCTTAGAAATTACCTAGGGTTACTCATAGCCCTCTATTTTTCTAAGTTCCATGCACCTATCCAGGAGGTTCTTAAAAGTCCCTATCGTATCTGTCTCCACCACCATTGTTGGCAGCCCATTCCATGCACTCACCACTCTCTGCATAAAAAAACCTACCCCCGACATCTCCTCTGTACCTACCTCCAAGCACCTTAAAACTGTCCCCTCTTGTTTTAGCCATTTCAGCCCTGGGAAAAATCCTTTGACTATCCACATGATCAACACGAACAATGCTTCTCATTATTTTATACACATCTATCAGGTCACCTCTCATCCTCCATCGTTCCATGGAAAAAAGGCCAAGTTCACTCAACCTATTCTCATAAGGCATGCTCCCCAATCCAGGCAACATCCTTGTAAATCTCCTCTGCACCCTTTCTATGGTTTCCACATTCTTCCTGTAGTGAGGCAACCAGAGCTGAGCACAGTACTCCAAGCGGGGTCTGACTGGGGTCCTATATAGCTGCAACATTACCTCTCAGCAACTAATCTCAATCCCACGATTGGTGAAGGCCAGTGCACCGTATGCCTTCTTAACCACAGAGTCAACCTGCACAGTAGCTTTGAGTATCCTATGGACTCGGACCCCAAGATCCCTCTGATCCTCCACCCTGCCAAGAGTCTTACCATTAATACTATATTCTGCCTTCATATTTGACCTACCAAAATGAACCACTTCACACTTATCTAGGTTGAGCTCCATCTGCCACTTCTCAGCACAGTTTTGCATCCTATCAATGTCCCGCTGTAACCTCTGACAGCTCTCCACTCTATCCACAACACCTCCAACCTTTGTGTCATCAGCAAATTTACTAACACATCCCGCCACTTCCTCATCCAGGTCACTTATAAAAATCACAAAGAGTAGGGGTCCCAGAACAGATCCCTGAGGCACACCACTGGTCACCAACGTCCGTGCAGAGTATGACCTGTCTACAACCATGTTTTGCCTTCTGTGGGCAAGCCAGTTCTGGATCCACAAAGCAATGTCTCCTTGGATCCCATGCCTCCTTACTTTCTCAATAAGCCTTGCATGGGGTACCTTATCAAATGCCTTGCTGAAATCCATATATTGCTCTACCTTCATCAATGTGCTTAGTCACATCCTCAAAAAATTGAATCAGGCTTCTAAAGCATGACCTGCCTTTGACAAAGCCATACTGACTATTCCTAATCATATTATGCCTCTCCAGATGTTAAACATAGAAAACCTACAGCACAATACAGGCCCTTCAGCCCACAAGGTTGTGCCAAATATGTCCCTATTTTAGAAATTACCAGGCTTACCCATAGCCCTCTATTTTTCTAAGCTTCACGTACCTATCCAAAAGTCTCTTTAAACACACTATCGTATCTACCTCCACCACTGTTGCCAGCAACCCATTTCACACACTCACCACTCTCTGCGTAAAAACTTACCCCTGACATCTCCACTGTACCTATTCCCCAGCACCTTAAACCTGTGTCCTCTTGTGGCAACCATTTCAGCCCTGGGAAAAAGCCTCTGACTATCCACACGATCACTACCTCTCATCATCTTATACGCCTCTATCAGGTCACTTCTCATCTTCAGCCGCTCCAAGGAGAAAAGGCCAAGTTCACTCAACCTGTTTTCATAAGGCATGCTCCCCAATCTAGGCAACATCCTTGTAAATCTCCTCTGCACCTTTTCTATGGTTTCCACATCCTTCCTGTAGTGAGGCGACCAGAAATGACAATAATACTCTGGGAGGGTCTGACCGGGTCCTATATAGCTGCAACATTACTTCTCACCAAATTTCAATTCCATGAATGATGAAGGCCAATACACCGTATGCCTTCTTAACCACAGAGTCAAACTGTGCAGCTGCTTTGAGCGTCCTATGGACTCGGACCCCAAGATCCCTCTGATCCTCCACACTGCTAAGAGGTTTACCATTAATAATATATTCTGCCGTCATATTTGACCTACCAAAATGAACCTGCTCACACTTATTTGGGTTGAACTCCATCTGCCACTTCTCAGCCCAGTTTTGCATCTTATCAATGTCCCGCTGTAACCTCTGACAGCCCTCCACACTATCCACAATACCCCCAATCTTTGTGTCATCAGCAAACTTACTAACCCATCCCTCCACTTCCTCATCCAGGTCATTTATAAAAATTACGAAGAGTAAGGGTCCCAGAACAGATCCCTGAGGCACACCACTGGTCACCAACCTCCATGCAGAATATGACCTGTCTACAACATCTCTTTGCCTTCAGCGGGCAAGCCAGTTCTGGATCCACAAAGCAATGTCCCCTTGGATCCCATGCCTCCTTACATTCTCAATAAGCCTTGCATGGGGTACCTTATCAAATGCCTTACTGAAATCCATATACACTACATCTACTGCTCTTCCTTCATCAATGTGTTTAGTCACATCCTCAAAAAATTCAATCAGGCTCGTAAGGCATGAGCCGCCCTTCACAAAGCCACGCTGACTATTCCTAGTCATATTATACCTCTCCAAATATTCATAAATCCTGCCTCTCAGGATCTTGTCCATCAACTATCCAACCACTGAAGTAAGACTCACTGGTCTATTCTTTCCTGGGCTATCATTATTCCCTTTTTTGAATAAGGGAACAACATCTGCAACCCTCCAATCCTCCAGACCCTCTCCCATCCCCACTGATGATGCAAAGATCATTGCTAGAGGCTCAGCAATCTCCTCCCTCACCGCCCATAGTAGACTGGGGTACATCTCATCCGGTCCTGGCGACTTATCCAACTTGATGCTTTCCAAAAGCTCCAGCACATCTTCTTTCTGAATATCTACATGCTCAAGCTTTTCAGTCCCCGTCCGCTGCAAGTCATCACTACAATCAATAAGATCGTTCTCCATAGTGAATACTGAAGTAAAGTATTCATTAAGTGCTTCTGCTGTTTCCTCCGGTTCCATACACACCTTCCCAATGTCACACTTGATAGGTCCTATTCTTTCACGTCTTATCCTCTTGCTCTTCACATACTTGCAGAATGCCTTGGGGTTTTCCTTAATCCTGCCCACCAAGGGATTCTCATGGCCCATTCTGGTTCTCCTAATTTCCTACTGAAGCTCCTTCCTGTTAGCTTTATAATCTTCTAGATCTCTAACATTACCTAGCTCTCTGAAATTTGGGCAAGCTTTTCCTTTCTTCTTGACTAGATTTAGTACAGCCTTTGTACACCATGGTTCCTGTACCCGACCATAACTTCCCCGTCTCATTAGAACATATCAATGCAGAACTCCACACAAATATCCCCTGAACATTTGCCTCATTTCTTCCATACCTTTCCCTGAAAATGTTTGTTCCCAATTTAAGCTTCCAAGTTCCTGCCGGGTAGCGCCATAACTTCCCTTACTCCAATTAAACACTTTTCTATCTTGTCTGTTCCTATGTCTCTCCAATGCTATTGTAAAGGAGATAGAATTATGATCACCATCTTGAAAATGCTCTCCCACTGAGAGATCTGACACCTGACCAGGTTCATTTCCCAATACCAAATCAAGTACAGTCTTTCTTCTTGTGGCTTATCTACATATTGTGTCAAGAAACCTTCTTAAACACACCTAACAAACTCCACCTCATCTAAGCCCTTGCTCTGGGGAGATGCAAATCGATATTTGGGAAATTAAAATCTCCTACCACGACAACTCTTATTATTACACCTTTCCAGGATCTGTCTCCCTATCTGCTCCTCGATATCCCCGTTACTATTATCTGGCCTATAAAAAAACACCCAGTAGAGTTATTGACCCCTTCCTGTTCCTAACCTCCACCCACAGGGACACCATAGACAATCACTTCATGACCTCCACCTTTTCTGCAGCTGTGACACTATCTCTGATGAACAGTGCTACGCCCCCACCTCCTTTGCCTCCCTCCCTGTCCTTTCTGAAACATCTAAAACCCAGCACTTGAAGTAACCATTCCTGTCCCTGAGCCATCCAGGTCTCAGTAATGGCCACCACATCATAGCTCCAAGTTCTGATCCATGCTCTAAGCTCATCCGCCTTGTTCACAATACTCCTTATGTTAAAATAGACACATCTTAAACTGTCGGTCTGAGCGCGTCCCTTCTCTATCACCTGCCTATCCTCCCTCACACACCGCCTCCAAGCTTTCTGTATCTGTGAGCCAACCGCCTCTTCAGTTTGGTTCCCACCCCCAACAATTCTAGTTTAAACTCTCCCCAGTAGGCTTAGCAAACCTCCCCGCCAGGATATTGATCCCCCTGGGATTCAAGTGCAACCCATCCTTTTTGTACAGGTCACACCTGTCCCAAAAGAGGTCTTAATGATCCAGAAATCTGAATTCCTACCCCCTGCTCGAATCCCTCAGCTACGCAATTATCCTTCACCTCATTCTATTCCTATACTCACTGTCACCTGGCGCAGGCAGTAATCCCGAGATTACTACCCCTGTGGTCCTGCTTCTCAACTTCCTTCCTAACTCTCTGTAGTCTGTTTTCAGGACCTCTTCCCTTTTCCTACCTATGTCATTGGTACCAATATGTACCACAGCCTCCGGCTGTTCTCCCTCCCACTGCAGGATATCGTGCACGTGATCTGAAACATCCTGGACCCTGGCACCTGGGAGGGAAACTATCATCTGAGTTTCTTTCCTGCGTCCACAATTTCGCCTGTCTGACCCCCTAACTACAGAGTCCCTTATCGCTACTGCCTTTCTCTTCCTTTCCCTACCCTTCTGAGCTACAGGGCCGGACTCTGTGCCAGAGGCATGGCCACTGTTGCTTCCCTCTGGTAGGCTGTCCCCCACAACAGTACTCAAACAGGAGTACTTATTGTTCAGGGGGATAGCCACAGGGATACTCTCTAGTACCTGACACTTCCCCTTCCCTCTCCTGACTGTTACCCACTTGTCTGTCTCTGGTGGTCCTGCTGTGACCACCTGCCTTTAACTCCTTTCTATCACCTCCTCGCTCTCCCTGACCAAACGAAGGTATTCCAGTTGCAACTCCAGTTCCCTAACACGGTCCCTTAGGAGCTGCACCTCGACATACCTGGTGTTCGTATATCCTGCTTCTCAGGATCTTCTCCATCAAATTACCAACCATTGAAGTAAGACTCACTTGTCTATAGTTTCCTGGGCTATCTCTTCTCCTTTTTTGAATAAGGGAACAACATCTGCAACCCTCCAATCCTCCGGAACCTCTCCCATCTTCATTGATGATGCAAAGATCATCACCAAAGGCACAGCAGTCTCCTCCCTCACCTCCCACTGTAGCCTGGGGTACATCTCATCTAGTCCCGGTGACTTATCCAACTTAATGCTTTCCAAAAGCTCCTGCACATCCTCTTTCTTAATATCTACATGCTCAAGCTTTTCAGTCCACTGTAAGTCATTCCTACAATCGCCAAGGTCCTTTTCCATAGTGAATACTGAAGCAAAGTATTCCTTAAGTACCTCTGCTACCTTCTCCGGTTCCATACACACTTTTCTACTGTCACACTTGATTGGTGCTATTCTCTCACATGTTATCCTCTTGCTCTTCACATACTTGTAGAATGCCTTGGGGTTTTCTGTAATCCTGTCCGCCAAGGCCTTCCCATGGCCCCTTCTGGCTCTCCTAATTTCATTTTTATGCTCCTTCCTGATAGACTTATAATCTTCTAGATCTCTATCATTACCTAGTTTTTTTGAACTTTTCCTAAGCTCTTCTTTTTTTCTTGACTAGATTTACAACAGCCTTTCTACATCACGGTTCCTGTATCCTACCATCCTTTCCATCTCATTGGAACATACCTATGCAGAACTGTACGCAAATATCTCCTGAACATTTGCCACATTTCTTCCGTACATTTCCATGAGAACATCTGTTTCCAATTTATGCTTCCAAGTTCCTGCCTGATAGCCTCATATTTCCCCTGACTCCAGTTAAACACTTTCCTAACTTTTTTGTTCCTATCCCTCTCCAAAGCTGTGGTAAGGGAGATAGAATTATGATCCCTATCTCCAAAGTTCTCTCCCACTGAGAGATCTGACACCTGACCAGGTTCATTCCCCAATATCAGATCAAGTACAGCCTCTCCTCTTGTAGGTTTATCTATTTATTGTGTCAAGAAATCTTCCTGAACATACCTAACAAATTCCACTCCATATAAACCCCTTGCTCTAGGGACATGCCAATCCATATTTGGGAAATTAAAATCTCCCACCGCAACAACCCTGGTATTATTTCACCTTTCCAGAATCTGTCTCCCTATCAGCTCCTCAATGTCCCTAATATTATTAGGTGGTCTATAAAAAACACCCAGTAAAGTTATTGACCCCTTCCCATTCCTAAATTCTACCCACAGAGACTCCATAGACAATCCCTCCATGACTTCCTCCTTTTCTGCAGCTCTGACACTATCTCTGATCAACAGTGCCATGCCTCCACCTCTTTTGCCTCCCTCCCTGTCTTTTCTGAAACATCTAAAGCCTGGCACTTGAAGTAACCATTCTTGTCCCTGAGCCATTCTAGTCTCTGTAAAGACCACAACATCATAGCTCCAAGTACTGATCCACACTCTAAGTTCATCTGCTTTGTTCATAATACTCAAACCATCGGTCTGAGCGCGTCCTTTCTCTATCACCTGCCTATCCTCCCTCTTGCACTGTCTCCAAGCTTTCTCTATTTGTGAGCCAACCACCTCTTCCTCCATCCCTTCGGTTCAGTTCGCACCCACCAGCAATTCTAGTTTAAACTCTCCCCAGTAGCCTTTGCAAACCTCCTTGCCAGGATATTGGTCCCCTGGGATTCAAGTGCAACCTGTCCTTTTTGTACTGGTCACATCTGCCCTGAAAGAGGTCCCAGTGATCCAGAAATTTGAATCCCTGCCCCCTGCTCCAATCCCTCAGCCACGCATTTATCCTCCACCTCATTCTATTCCTATACGCACTGTCATGTGATGACAAAAATGTTAACAAGAGAGGAACAGAGTTAATGTTACTCACTACAGATGATACCTGATGCATGGAAAAATTCCAGCATTTTCTGTTGTTTTAAGAAGTTGAATGAGCTCAGTCTTAATATTAGGCTAATTGGTATTGGGTTTCACTTCTGAATTGACAATTCTGATTGAAGATGCAGGACTTGTAATTCATTGGCTGCAGTAATCAATGGAAAGTTCAGTGACTGGATTTGGAGAACAAAATATTCAAATGTGAAATTTTATTTATTGAAAAAGAAATTAATTTGCTTTTTGACGTCAAGAATTTTGAGATCTCACCTGAGGACAGAGTGGACACAAAGATCTAGGTCATTGATCATATTTTTTTTAAAAATGCATCAGCTGGAGCATTACAAAGATTGGATAACTAACGTCATTATGATTTTGAAGTCTATATGGATACTTCGTGAAGTGTTTGATTTATAGATTTCAACATTTAAAGAACTATTTCACAAACTAAGTCTTTAAACTCATCAATTTGATTTTGTTCAATTGATTGGTAGATCTTGCAGATTTGTAAGCAACCCTGCAATGAAACACTCACAATGCACTGGAGGAACTCAGCAGGTCAGTCAGCATCAGTTGAAAAGATTAGTCGACGTTTCGGGCCGAAACCCTTCGTCAGGACTGAAGGAAGAAATTTGGGGTGGGTTTGAAGAATGCTGGTAGTTGAAAAAAACAGTAATTTGAAAGACAAACGGGTGGGGGAGGGTAAGCAGGGAGGTGATTGGCAGGAGAACAATGCGCAGTAGTAGAAGGAGGCGGAACTATGAGGGAAGTGATGTGAAATAGGGATAGAGGAAGGGAGGGGGAGGGAATTACTGCAAGTTGGAGAATTCTATGTTCATACCAAGGGGCTGGAGACTACCTATGCTTGATTTTGAAATCAGGGCCTTGTATATCTATGGAAATGGACCAGAGTTATTATTGTGAAACCCGGTGATGCTCTCACGGTCTCACAAAATAATTTTCCTTTGTTGTGCCTTTTCATTTCACAAAATTATGTGAGTGTAGAAAGGGTAAAGCCAAGCAGGCTTTTACCACAGAGGTTGGGTGGGACTACAACTAGATGTCATAGGTTGAGGGTGAAGGGTGAAAAGCTTAAGGGAAACATGAAGGGAGACTTCTTCACTCAAAGGGTCATGAGAGTGTGGAACGAACTGCCAATGCAAGTGGTTCATTTGAGCTTGATTTCAACGTTTAAGAGAAGTTTGGATAGGTACATGGATAGTAGGGATAGGGAGGAAGATGGTCCCCATGCAGGTCAATGGGACAAGACGTTTAAATGCCTCAGCACAGTCTAGATAAGCTCTAGTTCATTTTCTGTGCTGTCCTTTTCTAAGACTCTATAACTCTATGAAATCAATTGCAATTTTATGTTGAATGGGTACAATGGATACCAATTTCTCTGAGAAACACATTAATATCATAAGAGAGAATGAAGAATATTTCTATGGAACCAGTGAAGAGATTTTCCAAATGTATTGTTTTCATTTGACCACAGGACAAAGGAAGCAAAGCCAACATTTATTATTTATCCATAGCTTGCCTGACCCTTTTAAAGTGTAGTTTAGAGTCTTCTTAGATCCGGAGTCACAGGTTGTTCCAACCCAGGTAAGCATGGCAGGTGTCAGCCCTGAAGAATATTTGATTATCTCATTGGCAGCAAACTGTGGACTGGGTTAAATTCACTGAACACAATTGCTTAAAACATTTGTGTTGATTTACTGCATACTTGAAAGTAATTAAATAAGGTATTAAGCACTTTGAAATAAATTTGTTAATCAGTCCGCTTCCAAAAAAAAACAAATTAAAAAATATTTTGACCAAGTATATGTTATCAATAGTATCTTACAATTAATATTATACAAACCTGACTTTTTAAGACTCCCAGGAGCCTAACTCATTGTGATCTACACAATCCTTCTTCACCTTAAACTATATATATATAAAATATTTTTTTCCTAACACTTAAATAATTAAATAACTTTCCCCAGGCAGCAAGGTTGATCAACATCTCAATCCACAACCCCACCACCACTACTTTATCATTTCCTTTCAGTCACCTTATGTACAGCCTAGTAGCCTAGTGCCACTTTATAAACATATAATCAAGCTATGTATATAAAGGCTATCTTATGTATTGATATTTATTGTGTTTTTATTATTGTGTTATTTATCTCACTGTGTTTTTTGAGTTACATCACATCCAGAGTTAGAATTATCGTGCCTTGACAAAGTATTCATCCCCTACAACTATTTTGATATTTTACTGTCTCATTTTCTAAATTTAAAATATATAGAAGTAGGATTTTTGAGCTAATCTATAAAACATTGTGCATGTCAAATCAAAAGAAAAATTCCAAAAGCTGTCAATAATATACTAAAAATTAAAAGCCAAAATTGCAAGGCTAAAAAGGTATTCATCCTTTTTGTAATTACTGCACTCAGCTTCAATATACTGTATTACCTTACCATCTCACCCAATTTGTTGATGTAGATAATTGAGGATCATCTGCTTTTAATGAATTCATAAAAAATAAATACCCCCTTCTCTCTATAAGGTCCAACAGTATGTTAGGTTTTCAACAAACCAAACTGAAATGCAGACAAAGAGCAATCAAGACAAGTCAGGAAATGATAACAGAGAAGCATAAATCTGGGAAGGGTATAAGACCTTCTCAAAGGCACAAATCATACCTCAGAGCTTAAAGCAAAGTGAAAAATGGAAAAAATATGAAAATATAGCCATATTGCCCAGGTCAGGCTGCCCCTCTAAATTTAGTTGGTGGAGAATAATGGCACTGGTAAGAGAGGTTACTGTGACATCAGCGGTCACTGTGGGTGAGCTGCAGAAGTCTGTGGCTGCAAATAGAGATGAAGTTTATGGTTTCACAATCTCAAAGGCCTTGAACCAAAAATGGTACCTTTGAAAGAGTGACAAGGAAGAAGCCCTGGCTAGAAAAATAGCATATCCTTGCCTGCCAAGGCTTTACAAACATCACTTATAAGATACTGTAAAGTTGTGGAAGAATGTCTTGTGTTTGGATGAGACTATAGAAACATAGAAATCTACAGCACATTACAGGCCCTTCAGCCCACAATGTTGTGCCGACCATGTAACCTACTCTAGAAACTGCCTAGAATTACCCTGCCACATAGCCCTCTATTTTTTCTAAGCTCCATGTCCTATCTAAGAGTCTCTTAAAAGACCCTTTTGTATCCACCTCTACCACCTTTGCTGGCAGTGCATTCCAGGCACCCACCACTCTCTGTGTGAAACACTTACCCCTGACATCCCCCTTGTACCTACTTCTAAGCACCTTAAAACTATGCCTCCTCTTGTTAGCCATTTCAGCCCTGGGAAAAAGCCTCTGGCTATCCACACAATCAATGCCCCTCATCATTGTATACTCCTCTAGCAGGTCACCTGTCATCCTTCATTGCTCCAACGAGAAACGGCCAAGTTTACTCAATTCTCATAAGTCATGCACTCTGAAAGTGGAACATTTTGGGCTCAACACTATGTGGTATGTGTAGTATAAATCAAAAACTGTGCAACAGCCAGGTAACATCATCCCTACTATAAAATATGGTGGAGGTAGAATCATGCTACAGGGATGCTTTTCAGTAGTAGGGACTGGAAATCTGGCCAGGATTGATGGGAAGATGAATACTATTAAATACAAAGAGATCCTAGATAAAAACCTGCTAGCTTCTACCAAAAAGCTTAAACTCAGGAGGAAGTTAATCTTTTAGCAAGAGAATAACCCAAAGCACAATGCCAGAGCAACCATGGGAGTGGCTTCAAATGATGTCCTTGAGTGGCCCAGTCAGAGTCCTGACCTTAACCTGATCAAACTTCTCCGGCAGGAACTCCAGATTGCAGTCCACTGCTGCTCCCCAACTAACCTGGCACAGCTTGAGCAATCCTGCAAGGAAGAATGAGCAAATCTTGCTCCATCGCATTGTGCAAAGCTAATGGAGACTTATCCAAAAAGTCTACTGGCTGTAATAGCTGTGAGAGGTTGTTCAAAGATGGTTCAAGTATAGAGCAAAGGGGGATGAATACTTCTGAAGTGCTGACAATTCAGTTTTTGAATTTTTAGTTTTTCATGTTTTATAATTTTCCCTATTTTTGGGGCTCTACTGTGGAAAAGGAAGCATGCAATCTACAAATAAATATTCTCAGTTAAATTGATCAAAATCCCTGGTTGTAATACTCATTTATCTGAACAAAGACCTGGGGGCTGAATTCTATGCATTGTATTTTGTTCTCCTTTACACTTGTGTACTGGAAATGACATTAAACCATCATGAATATTAAAGCTTGAACCTTGAATTATGCTCTTAAGTACTGTAAACACTTATTCAGCTCAGCAATGTATTAACAGTTTTTAATTGTTGTATATTTCACTAATGTGTTTGCTTTACTGGAGGGCTGCGATTTTTTGACTGATGGGCATATTATTCGCCAGGATTGCTGTTCAACTGACGATCGCTTTGGTTTAACAGTAACTTATTAAGCTTGGCTCAGTGATCTATTTTGTCTTTAAGACTTACTTGAATACCTAAGCATATAATCTATCAGGTATATTGTACAGTAATCAAGGACTTTAGAAAATTTATACTGATGTACCATGGAGAGCATTCCAACTGGTTGCATCACCATCTGGTATTGAGCCTCCTATGCACCAGTTTGGAAATAGCTGCAGAGTGTTGTAAGCTCAACTATCTCCAACATGGACACTAACCTCCCCACCATCAAGGACGTCTTCAAATGGCGGTGCCTCATTAAGGACCTGACCATCCAGGACATGCTTTTTTCTCATTACTACCATCGGGGAGGAGATATAGGAGCATGAAGACATAGACTCAAAGTTTTAGGAACAGCTTCTTCCCCTCCACCATCAAATTTCCGAAAGGTTCATGAACACTACCTCACTATTTTGGTCTCTTTTTACATTACTTATTTACATAGATTTTATTGTAACTTTTAGTATTTTCAAGTATTGCAATGTACTGTTGCTGCAAAACAACACATTTCACAACATATGCTTGTGATAACTTTTTTTTATATTCTAGGTGCTGCATTGCAAAGGATAATCTCTTTCAGAAAATCTATTGAACCCGATCCCCATCTGCTTGTCCATATCTACATGAAAACTCCACATGACTTCTCCAAAGATCCTTTACATTTATCCCTCAGAAAATGTCCTTTTAGCAGTTTTCCAAAAATATATCGTTGGCTGTGAGATGCTTTAGGATACATCTGGAATATAAACCAGAGAAACCATAAAAACTACAGCACAGAAACAGGCCTTTTGGCCCTTCTTGGCTGTGCCGAACCATTTTCTGCCTAGTCCCACTGACCTGCACACGGACCATATCCCTCCATACACCTCCCATCCATGTATCTGTCCAATTTATTCTTAAATGTTAAAAAAGAACCCGCATTTACCACCTCGTCTGGCAGCTCATTCCATACTCCCACCACTCTCTGTGTGAAGAAGCCCCCCCTAATGTTCCCTTTAAACTTTTCCCCCCTCACCCTTAACCCATGTCCCCTGGTTTTTTTCTCCCCTCGCCTCAGTGGAAAAAGCCTGCTTGTATTCACTCTATCTATACCCATCATAATTTTATATACCTCTATCAAATCTCCCCTCATTCTTCTACGCTCCAGGGAATAAAGTCCTAACCTATTCAACCTTTCTCTGTAACTGAGTTTCTCAAGTCCCGGCAACATCCTTGTTAACCTTCTCTGCA
Organism: Mobula hypostoma; assembly: GCF_963921235.1. NCBI lineage: Eukaryota > Metazoa > Chordata > Chondrichthyes > Myliobatiformes > Myliobatidae > Mobula > Mobula hypostoma. The sequence goes on along the minus strand of NC_086098.1, from coordinate 100,769,389 downwards.
CTCTTTCAACCTTATTTATATCCTTCCTGTAATTTGGTGACCAAAACTGAACACAATACTCCAGTTTCGGCCTCACCAATGCCTTATACAACCTCATCATAACATTCCAGCTCTTATACTCAATACTTTGATTAATAAAGGCCAATGTACCAAAAGCTCTCTTTACAACCCTATCTACCTGTGACGCCACTTTCAGGGAATTTTGTATCTGTATTCCCAGATCCCTCTGTTCCACTGCACTCCTCAGTGCCTTACCATTAACCCTGTATGTTCTACCTTGGTTTGTCTTTCCAACGTGCAATACCTCACACTTGTCTGTATTAAACTCCATCTGCCATTTTTCAGCTGATTTTTCCAGCTGGTCCAAGTCCCTCTGCAGGCTCTGAAAACCTTCCTCACTGTCTACTACACCTCCAATCTTTGTATCATCGGCAAATTTGCTGAGTTATGTAGATGCAAATATCTTTGAATTCTCCTGCTGATCAATTTAATTAAACTTGATCATTACATTAATTTAGGGACCAGTATGTGACCAATGTGTTAAGAAATTTTAACATATGGCAGATAATTTATGACAGTATTTTCTGTCAAAGCAAATTAACAAGTACCATTGCATATTCCATAATATTCAACATATGTGACCTTTGTTGTCTTGATGTTATTTGATCGATAATTTAATGATATGCATGGATATGATGGGACCCTTTATAGATGAACAGACTGCCAAAAGAAACAGGTATGATCATTCTAAAACAGAAAATGCTGGAAGTGCTTCACAAGTTAGTCAGTAACTGAGGGAAGAATGAAGCAATAGATGTTTCAGGTCCGGGATTCTTCATCAGAACTAGGAAAGGGAGAAATGAGTAGGTTTTAGGTGGCAAAGAAAACGTGGGATGACGATGGGTAAAATAAAAGGAACATCTCTGATAGGATGAGAACAGATGACATAATGTGACACTTGGACAAGCCAAATGTGTTCAGCATGTCCAGCAGCCAAAACAAAAGAAAATAAACATAAAAGGACCTGATCTAAAATGATGCAGACAAAATTAGCCAGACATTATATTTAAAAAAGTGAGAAAGAAAGGGTGAACTAGGGAAAGAAATGGTTATCGGTTGTGGGTCTTGCAAGCTACAGCATGACCAGGAAGAGGATAAGGTGTTGTTCCTTCAAACTTGCATTGGATGTGTTTATTAGTGTAGGAAGCCTCAGGCAAAAAGGTCAGTATAGGAGCGGGATGGTGACATAAATTGGCGGAAAACTGAAATCTCAGTGTCACTCTTGCAGTTTGAGTTTTGTTGGTTCCTTTAACCTCCGTCATAATTGCTCTAGCAATTAGGTATTCCACTGTGGCGTTTCAGAAGTACCTTTCTCCTTCATGAACCATGGCTCCCCCTATAGCCTTTAATCACATACCATCTTCCCACAACTGTGCCCCCCCCTTCTCCTCCTGCACTGAGCATGGATTTGCCTTTCACCCCACTGGACTCCATATTCCTGAGATCATTCTTCACAATTTCTGCCAGCTACAACAAGATTCTATCAGCAGATGTATGTACGTGTGTGTGTGTGTGTGTGTGTGTGTGTGTGTGTGTGTATACACACATATACATGTATATACACACACATATATATTACATATATCTCCTTCCCTTTCAAGATTATGAAGACTCTCTTCATGACAAATAACACCTTTTAATGCAAATGTAGTAAGTGTCATATCTATCTATTCATTGTCTTTTCTTCCTATGTTTTAGAGACCCAGGACTTCCAGGCAAGCACCAATTCATTTGGGTGACTTCCAATGTAAAACACTGCAGTCAGGGTTCACGATGTGGTCTGTCAGTGAAGAAACAGAAAATAGTTTTGGTGATTGCTTTGTTGAACATTTGCACTCGTTTGGAAGAAGTGCCATTGACTTTTCTGTTGGTTAAGTTCTCCATTCCAGGCAAGATATTTATACATTTTCTTTGCGCACTCTGCAGAACAGTTACGTCCTTCATTTAGTTTGTTGACCGGAACGGCACACATTTTTTCAGCTGTGGCTAAGCTAATGCTGTGTATAATTTGTACTGTAACCTCTCTATGCCCTAGATAAACAGTGCAGATATCTTGGACTCCTTCTCAGTCTGTTTTGCTACAGACTTTGCATTGTACAGTACTTCCTAGGGTCTTACAGTTCATTGTGTGCTATCCTGCTGTTAATACTTCCCTTCAGAGTGGCACACCACACATTATTTATAATGATAAATCCCATCTTCCATTTTACATGCACATTATAAGGAATATACTGTTGTATAGTTTGAACGTAATTTGTTCAAAGATTGAAAAAACATTGCTATTTATTAATTTGGACCCCTTGCAAAGTATAAACTTACACCTCAAAAGATACTTGCTTGAAATGTTGTTGGATAAACATAAAAATCTCATGAGTTCACATGAATTGCCGGAATGTTGATGAAAAGGTGCATCAACATGATAAAACTGCTATTTGAAAATAATTGGCACTGGATTCAAAAATGGGCTTTGCATAAATTTCAGATTTTGCCAACACCCTCACCCACCTATCAATGCCAAAGGAATAATCAAACACCGCTTCTGAAGTAGTCGTTGAAAATTCTCAAGTAGAAAGACAATCAGAACGAAATGCAGTGGACTTATGCACTCCCTGTGGCATTTCACGATTCAACAAATCTTTGCATAAATAAATTTCCATCCTCACATTTATTGATCAGGATCAGAAGAGTTTTACAGCAACAAAGGTGAAATTAGTTTTTCTTTCATTCCTAATCCAAACCAAGGATCCAGCTTTAAGCCTAGATGCAGTGTAAAGTTCATCATGGTTCATCCTTTCTGTTTGAGGGATGAGCTATGATTAAAGTTAGTTATTTTCTAGATGAAAATTTCACAAAAATAAATTGGAAGTAATTTGCATGGAGAAGCAGTGCAGCCTGTAATAGAACGTATTGGTCTGAGGTGTGCACAAGCATAAGGTGAGCATATTGAAATTAAAGGAAATTTTATGTTTAAATCTACTGCTATTGTTTTATAAGTTTTGATTTTTTTAATGGCAGAAACTAATGAATACTGAGCTCTGCAGGAGAATCCAAACGAGTACATTAACATCACTAATTTGTAAGCAGAGAAAAGGGCTGCCACTCAATTCCTGCTACATCGGCCACACATCAATATGCTTACTGTCAAAACTGTGCTATAGCATCTGTTATGCACCTGGCTCTGACACACTTGGAAAACAAGGACACTTAAGCTAGAATACTGCTTCTGGATTTCAGTTTGGCATTCACCATTATTGTCCCACAGACCTTGGAGAACAAACTCCTACGCTTCAGTCTTAATACATCACTGGTTGTTAGATTTCCCAATCAACAGACCTCAGACAGTCAGGATGCACAACTGCTCCTCCTTCCCCATCATTCTCAACACGGATGACCCTCAGGATTGTATGCTGAGCCCATATGCTGTACACTCTGCTCACACATAATTATATGGCCAGACACCAGAGGAATCACATTGTGTTTGCTGATGAAACAACAGTGCTAAGGGTCATCACCAATAACAATAAGACGGCCTACAGAGGAGGAAGAAGAGCTTGAGGCCTGGTACCAGGCAAATAACCTCTTTCACAATGTCAACATGACAAAGAAGATTGTTGCTAACTTCAAATGAACTCACGCTGCTTACATCCCTCTACGTCAGTAGCACATCAGTGGAAACTGTGAGCAGTTTCAAACTCTTTGGAGTACTCATATTGCACAACCTCTCATTGTCTCAGAAAACATCCTACCCAATAATGAAAGCTCACCAACACCTCAGCTTTCTGAGGGGCTGAAAAGTGCCAGACTATGCACATCTGTACTCACATCATTCTACAGATGCACAGTACTGAGCATCCCAATGTGCTGCATCACTGCATGGTACAGAAACCACACTGTGGTGACAGGAACGCTCTACAACAGGTAGTCAAAACTTCCCAACGTACCAGCGACACCAGCTTACCCACCATTGAGGACATATATACAGAAAGGTGCTTGAAAAGGGCCAGCAATATCATGAAGCATCCCACACAAGCTGCTCATGAACTGTTTGTCCCACACCCATCAGGGAGAAGGCTATGTACCATTCATGCCAGGATGACCTGACTCAAACAGTTACTTTTACCAAGCAGTAAGGATGATCAACACCTCCACCCATTATCCCAAACCTCCATACCCCCCACAGTGTCCAGCAACAATGGATATGAAATTGAGTCAGGTTATATAAACAAACAACGATATTTATTAACCTCTGCTCAAAACATTGAAAAGTAAACGAACAACTAACTTAACTGGAAGCTAACAGTTAGCCGACTATATCGAACAAACAGTCAAGCTTATAAACTGTTCTTAACGAGTTCTCATCCAAGCACAGACTCAAAGTGGTAAATTCAAAAGTCCATGTGATTTATACAGTCATTAAGGAGAGACTTCCCCGAAACAACAATTTCTTTGAAGTAATGGTGAATCTGTCGAGCTCAGCCGAGAAATGCCTTGTCTGAAGGAATCACAAAGAAATAAAAGAACTGAACTTTCAACTGGAGTGTGGTCACTGCACAAACCTTCCTGACCTTGCAGGGGTTTTACTCAGGTGTGCATGCCACAATTCCCAAACGAATATTAAATAGGTCGATCATTCCCAAGAAGCTGAATGACATTAATTTTACCCAGTCCTTTGCTCGGATAACTCTGGTAATGTCTTCACTCTCCGATACTGGATTGTAAAGAAAAACAAAGGTGTAACAAACAAAAACTGACAGTGACTGGCGAAACTGCCGGCAACAATGTTACACTCAAAATAAAAATGAGGACTGCATCACCGTGGCGGGCTTTTTCTTTTATACCATGCCATCACGTGACATCACATCACTTCATTATCACAAGACCATTACATCATTCCAATAGCATGAGACCATTACATCATGCTCACAGGATATGTGACAATAGACACTCCTGATGCCATGTGTATTTAACCTATCTTATATATTTATGATAGTGTTCTTTACCTTAGTGTTTTTTTATGTGCTGCATTGACCATAAGACTATAAGACATAGGAGTAGAATTAGACCATTTGGCTCATTGGGTCTGCCCCGCCATTCAATCATGGCTGATCCATTTTGTTGGATCTGCTGAAACACTTATTTTGTTCTCCTTACACTTAAACGATGTTGAATCTTGAATCTTCAGTTCTTCTCTGGGTTGGCTTTGCTATAACAATGACAACCCTGCCTTAACCAATCCCTGTCCTGATTAGAACATACAAGGAATGTTGACAGAGAGGATGTGTGGAGGATGTTTTCCTTTTTCCAGAGATAATACAACAGGAGGTCAACATTTAAAATTAAATTAATTTAGAACATGGAACATAGAACTCTACAGCACAGGAACAGGCCCTTCAGCCCATAATGTTGTGTCAAACCAGTGAAACTAGTAATTAAGCACCTAACTAAATGAATCCCCTCTGCCTGAGCAACATCCAAATCCCTCCATTCTTTGTGTACTGATACGCTATCTAAGAAACTCTTGTACACTTCCAACCTCTCTTTACAGTACATGCCCTCGAATCCAAACAGCATCCTGGTAAAGCTCTTCTCTGTCCTCTCCATTTAAAACAGAGATATGGTAAAATTATTACCCTCAGAGGTTTTTTTCAAGGATAATGCAATTAGATTCTTGTTAAGCAAGGCAGTGAAAATTTCTGGAGGAAATGTAAAAAAGGAGTTGAGTTTACAATCAGATTAGCCATGGTCATGCATACGGAGTGTTAAATGGCATAGAAACAGACCATTCAAGCCACTATCTTCATGTTGACCCTCTATAGACAAATAAAAGATGATTCAATAGTCGAGAAGACACAGAGAGAAGAGCAGAATATTCCTCCTCCTAATTTGTATTTTTATATTAAGGATTAATGATTCATTATTTTTGTCAATGTACATCCATATAGTGAAATGTGTTGAATGGTTGCTTATATACATAGCTTTATACTTTCCAGCTCAAAAAAGCTGCCTTAAAACACATATCCTAAGTTTCCCCCTCTAACTTTAAACCAGCCTATTTCATTAAATCAAGATCTGATAATAATTGATTCATAAGCTCAAGGAAATAAGTCCTTTCTGTTTATAGTGACTAGCCTTCTTATAAGCTTATAAATCTCACCTTTGTCTGTTCCAACAACATCCTTTGTGTTCTTGAAGTCATAGAGTCATCCTATTGCTCTTGTGCCATTGCATCCATCCTGCAGTGTCCTAGGAGTAGCTGTTTGCCTGATTGAAATTCAAGTTATAGTTTCTTACTATAATTTCAAAATTGCCAAAACACAGGAAGAAGTAGTCTCCATTGTGGATCAAACAGGGTAACCTATGTGTGGAAGCAGAATAAGAGCGTAAAAAAATTAAAGAGGAAAGTAAAACTGTACTTGTAGTAGACGAGCAAAATTTTCTCAGATTAGATGGGGTAAATGTGGTATGGAAAACGTATTAAGGATTTAGCATGTTATAATGCTGGTAATGTTCAGGTTTAAATAGTGAGTTGTTCATCTCAACTCACTAGGTTCATTATCAAGAGCTAGATTTTATTGTGAGGTAATGACTCAAGCCTTAATTGTTTTGCCCTGTCAAGTGGTGACCAGTCTTTTAATTGACTAAGAGGGGGAGGAAACATGTTCTCGCTCTGTATTGTGTTAAAGGAAGAATTCTTTCTTTCTCCATCAGAATTCGAGGAGGCAGTGATTGACCAGAACTGTTTGCAGCCTTGACAGGTGTGATCAAGCAAACTATTGGACGTATTATTAAGCACACCTCTGCTTTCTTACAAAAAGTGGTTGGGATTGGTAGCTTTTGTTTTTTTTTTCTGATAGTTAATTAAGCATACATATGCTGATTTAATATTAAGTCCGTGTAAACTAAATGAGTTTGCAGCTGTTTTAACCCCTCAGTATTAAAAAAAAATCTGGCAGACGCAGTGACAGAGAATTATGCCGCAGATCTCTAGGTCATAGCCTGGCTTTGTTACATCTCTTAAGCAGAAAATATCCAACAATTCCGAGTTGGAAGTGCAGCATCTAGTCTTCGTGCAAAGAAGAGTCCAGAAATGTGTGAAAGCAATTGGAGGAGTCAAAATTGGGGAAATGTGCCAGGCAATACTAAGAATGTGGAGGTCTTTGAGCAGCATCCCATGTGGCAGCTGGTAGGCAGTGTGGGGAGTGTATCATAAGTTCCAACACCAAGGTTAGAAGTCCCTCCGAATGCAAAGGCAGTTCCAGGGGCTTTGATCCTGTTGCAAATGCACCCTCCTGCCTACTGGTAATGTTTGGTTATTGGCCAGCTGACAGGAAGGAGCTGATATCAAGATATCCAAAATGCTGGTGGAATGCAGCAGGCCCAGGCAGCATCTATAGGAAGAGGTACAGTCGACATTTTGGGCTGGGTCTCGGCCCGAAATGTCGACTGAACCTCTTCCTATAGATTCTGCCTGGCCTGTTGCATTCCACCAGCATTTTGTGTGTGTTGCTTGAATTTGCAGCATCTGCAGATTTCCTCGTGTTTGTGATATCAAGATATGCTGTGCTGTTGAGATCAACAAGGCACATACCCTGCATTTCCAGGTCTACCCTCCTCCTGGCTACTTCCATTTTCAATACAAAGTCTGCCTCTTCTACAACATTTCTAACAGAACCAGGGTGTATTTCTATGTTTGCAACCATTCCTTTCAAAGTCGATGTCAAGCTCACTGTTAAGTGCACAAATACATGTATGCATAGATGCATATCTGATTTTCTTTTGAATTTCAAGTTTCTTTGGATAAGGGGACAGGGTGGAAATGAGACAGGTTTGATTGAAGTATTCCACATACAGAATGCTGTGATAGTTGGAAAAAAAAATCAACAGATCATCTGCAACGGAAGAGAGACAGAGGGAATGCTTCAGGATGCAACACACAAACTGCCAGAGGAACTCAGCAAGTCAGACAGCATTTGTGAGGGGTGGGAGGGGGCAGTAAGAATTGTCAGTGTTTCAGGATGGTTATTTTTCTTCAGAAGTGAGAAAAGTAAGGAATTAATCAAGTTTTAAGCCGCAGAAGGTGGAGATCAGGTATTGACTGGAAGCATCAAACCAGAAATCAGATGCAGATAAATTAAGGGTGGAATAGTTGCATAGCAGTTAGAGTAACACGATTAGAGCAGCAGCGACCAGGAATTCCTGCGGTTGGCTGCAAGGCATTTGTATATTCTCCCCGTTTCCTCAGGGTGCTCTGGTGTTCTCCAACGTTCCAAAGACTGAAGAATTAGTAGGTTAGTTTGTAATTGGGTGAGCTCACTGAGCCGAAAGGGCCTGCTACTATGCTGTATCTCTAAATAAATAAGAGGGCAAACAGAAACCAGTGAAAGTGGAGATGTTAGACACCACAAATAGTGAAAAGGGCTCCTTCACGGAGGCATGGCAGTGAAAGAAAAAGCAAAAAACTACTCTCAACAGAAACCTGGAATAAAATGAGGAAATGAAGGAAAAATGCAGCGAGTCGGGCAGTGCCTGAGCCAAGTCAGATTCAAGCTGACTGTCCCCAGGTCCAGTTCTTTGTGAGTGCACCATGACACCAGCAGCCTTTCATTCATCAGAACAGTTCTGTTCCATTCAATAGGTGAGACTTTGATGGAATCAGTCCACGTCCTAGAATCAGCACCCACTGTGTACCCATATCCCAGGCCCTACTGAGTCAAACAAAGTGGTCTCAATGATAACAGGACCTTTGGCATCTAGTTGGGAAAGCCTTGCCATCCACATCTCTCTGCCCTGAACACTGTGACAAGTTTCAACACAACTCAAAGCCGGAAGCAGTGACACAAACTCCCAATGAATGATCTCCACTCAAAATGTCATTTTTCATTCCCTTCCATAGATGCTGCCTGACTGGCTGAGTTCCTCCAGTGCTTTTGTGTTACTGCTGGAAGTGGAGCTTCATCTTTGGTCCAAGCTGCCATGAGTATCAACTGATAACCATCTCTGACAGCAGAAATAAAATAAAAGCAATTGCAACTGAAATAAATAACTAAAACAAAAACAATTAGCATATTGTTTAACACATTGTTGAAAAAAGAATTATAATTATTCCAAGCTCATTAATAGCATTGAAGCAAAGCAAAATAATTTTCAAAGAAGTCCAGTTTCTGACTCTGTACCCCACCTTAAGCACAAGCCTAGAACCCCAAATGAAACTGATGTGGTCTCAATTCTGTCAGCTGTTGCAGTACATGAGAGATGATTGCAGGAAAATGTAAGGTATTCACATCCAGTCTGAGTCTAGATACAAGTCTCCATATAGAAGCCAGTGAAGGAGTATAGATTTGGGTCTCCATTGCCAAGTGGAGTCTAGAGTGGCAGTGCCTGCACGTAACTCAGTAGTTAATTCACTGAGAGTGAATGAACTCCAGGGCTTCCACTTGGAACTACCAGCTACTGCCGGCACGACTGAGCCCATTGTGTTTAGCTACTGTACACCTTGGATTCTGAGTGCTCTCTACTGTCAAGGTCAGGCTAGGCTGATAAAATATTGACCAATCTGAATGTCACCAGAAACAAATTCGCCTTTTGTGACATTTTTCACATTGATTCCCAAATTAGCATTGAAACAGCGTGTGTATAAGTTTTAACTATTCAGCTATAAACTGGATTATATTCTTGTTCTCTTGTTTGTTATATTTTATCATACTTTGATTAAAACTTATAATGTTTTAGCAATCCATATGCACTTCGGAGTTGCGATTGATGTAGCTTTCTTGCAGTTTCTGACACCATTATAACATTAATCTGTCAATGATAACAACCTCACCCATTCAATATCAGTCAAAGTCATTGAAATTAAAAAATGACTATTGAAAACATTGGAATAAGCTATAATATATAGTTTTTGATTTCAAATTTGGGTCAAGTGGAAAGCAATGGTTATTTGCCAACTCCCTCCAGAATCTCTCCTGCCACAGGGAACCAGACTTATTATTGGATTTGATTCCAAATAGGTCATGGAATAAACTGTCAATAAAACAACAGTCAGACTCAGGAAAACGGTAAAACCTCTTGAATGATTGGGACTTTCTCACAGAAACCCTACAGCAAAATACAGGCCCTTCAGCCTACTTAGAAATTAATAGGGTTACCCATAGCCCTCTATTTTTCTAAGCTCCATGCATCCATCCAGAATTCTCTTAAAAGACCCCATCGTATCCGCCTCCACCACTATTGCCGGCAGCCCATTCCACACACTCACCACTCTCTGCGTAAAATACTTACCCCTGACATCTCCTCTGAACCTACTCCCCAGAACCTTAAAACTGTGTCCTCTTGTGGCAACCATTTCAGCCCTGGGAAAAGGCCTCTAACTATCCACACGATCAATGCCTCTCATCATCTTATATGATATGATTATGAAGACACGTAGTCCTCTTTTATTGTCATTTAGTAATGCATGCATTAAGAAATGATACATTATTTCCTCCGGTGTGATATCACAAAACACAGGACAGACCAAGACTGAAAAAGCTGACAAAACTACGTAATTATAACATATAGTTACAACAGTGCAACAATACCAAAACTCGATGAAGAAGTCCATGAGCACAGTAAAGTTCAAAGTTTCTCAAATGTCCCACATCTCACGCAGAGGGGAGAAGGAAGAAAAACTCTCCCTGCCATGCCGACCACAATCCGACTCTTGAGTCATCCGAAAACTTCGAGTTCTGATCAGCGCCATCTCTGTCCGAACAATTCGACCTCCTTCTCGGTTGCCAAAAGCAGGCAAGACCGGGGATTTTGAGGCCTACCCTCCGAAAGATTCCCAACCACACAGTAATGACAGCAGCGAACGGGCGTTTCAGAAAATTCTCCAGATGTTCCTCTGTGCTTTCATGTCCATTCTCCATCAAATAAGAATTGTCCACGGACCCTATTTAACAGATACGATACACCTCTCATCTTCAGTTGCTCCAAGGAGAAAAGGCCATGTTCACTCAACCTGTCTTCATAAGGCATGCTCCCCAATCCAGGCAACATCCTTGTAGACCTCCTCTGCACCCTTTCTGTGGTTTCCACATCCTTCCTATAGTGAGGCGACCAGAACTGATCACAGTACTCCAAGTGGGGTCTGACCAGGGTCCTATATAGCTGCAACATTACTGTTTGGCTCTTAAACTCAATTCCACGATTAATGTAGGCCAATACACCGTATGCCTTCTTAACCACAGAGGCAACCCGCGCAGCTGCTTTGAGCATCTTATGGACTCAGACCCCAAGATCCCTCTGATCCTCCACACTGCCAAGAGTCTTACCATTAATACTATATTCTGCCGTCATATTTGACCTACCAAAATGAACCACTTCACATTTATCTAGGTTGAACTCCATCTGCCACTTCTCAGACCAGTTTTGCATCCTATCAATGTTCCGGTGTAACCTCTGACAGCTCTCCACACTATCCACAACACCTCCAACCTTTGTGTCATCAGCAAACGTACTAACCCATCTCTCCACTTCCTCATCCAGGTCATTTATAAAAATCACGAAGAGTAAAGAGTCCCAGAACAGATCCCTGAGGCACAACACTAGTCACCAACCTCCATGCAGAATATGACCCGTCTACAGCCACTCTTTGCCTTCTGTAGGCCAGCCATTCCTGGATCTACAAAACAATGTCCCCTTGGATCCCATAGCTCCTTACTTTCTCAATAAGCCCTGCATGGGGTACCTGATCAAATGCTTTGCTGAAATCCATATTCTCTACATCTACAGGTGTCCTAGCTCTATGAAAGTTTGCTTTATGCCCCTTCGCTTTTACAAAAGATCTACATTAGTACCTGTTTTTGTTAACCGGAAGAAATCCAAAGAGAAATTTTGTTTTTATAATAAAAGGCGTCTGCTTTAAACTTGTGCTTACCCCAAGAAAGACCACCATGACCCTGAAGCTTTGCGCGGGCAGGTGTGTGTGCATGCGTGTGTGTGCCAATTTTTTTCTACAAATCGGTTTTGGCTAAGTCTTTCCGATTCTGATAAGTGAAACTACACTGTACATATATTATTTCTACTTTATATAGGCTGTGTATTTATCATATCATTTCTGCTTTTAATATATGTTAGTGCTATTTTAGGTTTTATGTGCTATTTGGTATGATTTGGTAGTTTATTTTTTGGGTCTGGGAATGCTCAAAAAATTTTCCCATATAAAATAATGGTAATTGCTTCTTCGCTTTACGCAATTTCGACTTAAAAAAGGTTTCATAGGAATGCTCTACCTTCGGATAGTGGGGGAACCTGTACTGCTGCTCCTTCAATGTGTTTAGTCACATCCTCAAAAAATTCAAGTCAGGCTCGTAAGGCACAACCTGCCCTTGACAAAGCCATGCTGACTATTCCTAATCATATTATGCCTCTCCAAATGTTCATAAATCCTGCCTCTCAGGATCTTCTCCATCAACTTACCAACCAGTGAAGTAAGACTCACTGGTCTACAATCTCCTGGTCCATCTCCACTCCCTTTCCTGAACAAAATCCACAACCCTCCAATCCTCTGGAAACTCTCCCGTACCCACCGACGATGCAAAGATCATCGCTAGAGGCCCGGCAACCTCCTCCGTCGCCTCCCACAGTAACTTGGGATACATCCCATTCGGTCTCGGCGACTCATTCAACTCGATGCTTTCCGAAAGCTCCAGCACATCCTCTTTCTTAATATCTACATGCTCAAGCTTTTCAGTCTGCTGCAAGTCGTCACTACAATCTCCAATATCCTTTTCCATAGTGAATACTGAAGTAAAGTATTCATTAAATACCTCTGCTATTTCCTCTGTTTCCATACACACTTTCCCACTGTCACACCTGATAGGTCCTATTCTTTCATGTCTTATCCTCCTGCTCTTCACATATTTGTAGAATGCCTTGGGGTTTTCCTTAATTCTGCCCACCAAGGCCTTCTCATGGCCCCTTCTGGCTCTCTTAATTTCCTTCTCAAGCTCCTTCGTGTTAGCCTTATAATCTTCTAGATCTCCAACATTACCTAACTCTCTGAACCTTTTGTAAGCTTTTCTTCCCTTCTTGACTAGATTTATTACAGCCTTTGTACACTACGGTTCCTGTACCCTATCATATCTTCCCTGTCTCATTGGAATGTACCTATGCAGAACTCCACACCAATATCCCCTGAACATTTGCCACAATTCTTCTGTACTTTTCCCTGAGAACATCTGCTCCCAATTTAAGCTTCCAATTTCCTGCCTCATAATTCCCCTTACTCCAGTTAAATGCTTTTCTAACCTGTCTGTTCCTATCTCTCTCCAATGCTATTGTAAAGGAGATAGAATTATGATCACTATCTCGAAAATGCTCTCCCTTTGAGAGATCTGACATCTGACCAGGTTCATTTCCCAATACCAAATCATGTACAGTCTATCCTCTTGTAGACTTTCAAGTACAATCTCTCCTCTTGTTGTGTTTAATAATATTCTGATAAGTTAGATGAGCTATTTTTTTCTTGCTGAGATCGCAACCCTCTTGCTTTTCTTGGAGCCTCCAAGAATTATACATTCGTGCACAAATAACTAGAGCTTTTAAAATAGTATTTTTAAAAATCCCTGCTTGTTACATTAAGCAGTGCTAACCCCAGTCAATTTCAGAATCTAAAAATGCTCACCCTTGTTTTCAAATCCCTCATTTCCCACTTCCAAGTTTAAAACTCAATTTTTGCTCATTTCTTGATCATGCCAAATTTAATTGACAGCAATATCTTCAGCTGCCTAGGACTCCCCCTAAACTGCTGTTTCTCCCTTTTTGAGATATTTATTAACCCTTGGCCAAGCTAATGAGATCTGATGATCCCCGCAGCACCAATAAGGACGGGAGAAGCACCAGAGTACAGGGGGTTTTCAAATGCTGCTCCCCTGCTCAAGAAAGGGAGTGGAGACAATCCCGGAAACCGCAGACCAGTGGAGTCACACTCCACTGGTGGGGAAGGTGCAGAGAAGATCCTGAGAGGCAGGATCCATGAGCACTTGGAGAGACACAATCCAACCAGGAACAGTCAGCATGGCTCTGTCAAGGGCAGGTGCCCTTTAGTTCTGGATACCGACATCCTCTCTGCATCCACCTTATTCAGTCCTTTCAACATTCAGTAGGTTTCAATGAGGCCCCACGCATTCTTCTAAATTCCAGTATGTACAGGCCCAAAGCCACCCAACACTCCTCACGTTAACCCTTTCATTCTCGGAATCATCTTTGTGAACTGCCTCTGGACTCCCTCCAACGACAATGCGTCCTTTCTGAGATACGAACATAGAACCTAAAAATCTACAACACATTACAGACCCTTCGACCCACAATGTTATCCCAACCATATAACCTCCTCTAGAAACTGCCTAGAACTTCTCTACCGCATATAGCCTTCTATTTTTCAAGCTCCATGTACCCATCTATGAGTCTCTTAAAAGACCCTATTGTATCCGCTTCCACCACCACTGCCAGCAGTGCATTCCACGAACTCACCACTCTCTGTGTGAAAAACCTATCCCTAACATCCCCTCTGAAACTACTTCCAAGCACCTTAAAACTATGCCCCCTCATGCTAGCCATTTCAGCCCTTGGAAAAAGCCTCCGGTTATCCACACAATCATAATCAGTGCCTCTCATCATTTTATACACCTCTATCAGGGCACCTCTCATCCTCTGTCGCTCCAAGGAGAAAAAGCCAAGTTCACTCAACCTATTCTCATAAGGCACACTCTCCAATCCAGGTAAATCTCTTCTGCTCTGTTGAATTATTAGCAGAATTACTGTAGCACGAATACATTTCATTATAGAAGCAGAAGGCTGAAATGAATTTCAACACACATGACATTTAGTTAGTTATCTTCTAAAAACAAATTAGCTGATTGCTGCCATGAACTTTTCTTTTTTACTCTGTATGAAATGGAATGGCTTTCTGTACTATACAGTCAAATCATCTGGAAATCACTCTGTTGTGGACTTTGGAGTCATAGAGTATTGCAGCCCTTCAGACTATCTAGTCCATGCTGAACTATTAATGTCTAGTCCCAAGGTCCTGAACTCAACCATACCACTCCATACACTTCCCATCCAAATGCCCACTTGCGTTGGCAGCTCATTTCACACTCTCACCATGCTCTGTGAAGAAGTTTCCCCTCATATTCCCCTTAAGTAATTTAACTCTCACCATTAATCCATAACTTCTAGTTCTAGTCACAGTGAAAATGCCTGCTTGCATTTACCCAATCTATCCTCTCATTGTATACAATACTATCTTCAAAAGGTCTCAGAAGATCTGCAAGCAAAAATGCTGAAGGTGCTTCCCTTTTTTCTTGACTTCTTCAAACAACTATCATCGTCCTTGATTTTAATGGTTTCATCTGGTGAAGACAAAATCATATTGTGCTTAAGCATAATGATCTACTACTCCCAATTAAGCACCAAACAGACCAATGATATTTTCATGAACCACCAGAGTGGGAAAGAATAGTGATCAAAGAAAACCATGGGCACTTCTAACCCTTAGCTGGAGTCAAAGATCACCAGTTCAAGCTGAGTAAATGACCCATTTAGATTGTATTCTTTAACTCGATCTAAGCAAGCTTTGGCCAAGCATATACATTATTGTGCTAGGGAGAGTTGTTCTGCCCACTCCTTGAGGCAAATTGTATCCTGAGCTGGGCGGTCTGATCTCAAACAACCAGAAATACCTTGCTTTGAGTGAGATATGAAGCCAACCACTGGGATGATTTTCTTTTTGACTTCACTTCTGTCAAAGAATCTTGATGGCCCACTCATTCACATGCAGTTTTGATGTGAAGTGCAGTCAATCTTCTCTGCAATTTAGTTCTCTATTTTATGGCTGTGATAAGATTTGGAGATGGTCAGTAGGAGTTGCTTGATAGAACTGTTGAGCATTATAAGTAGTAGGGGTGGAAATTAAATTGGATTTATCCTATTTCATATAAATAAGCCAGTCCTGGGCATTTTTCTCCACATTGTCAGACAGATGCCAGTGCTGTAACTGCACTGGGACAATTTGGCTGGGAGGTGTAGCCAGTTCTGGAGTACAGGTAATCAGCACTGTAGCTGGGATGTTGCCAGGATTTGAAATTTCTGCTGTGTTCAGTGTTTTCAAACATTTCTAGATAATATGTGGCAAGAAATAAATTGGCTGAACAGTGGTATCCATGATTTTTTAGACTTGGGAGGAAGCCAGGATTTCTGGGGATAGAGTCACAGAGTAATACAGCATGGAAGCATGCTTTTAGGCCCAACTCATCCATGCTGAACAAGTTGTCCATCTAAGCCACTGCAATTCGTCTGCATTTGGCCTATGTCTCCAAATGTACCTATGTAAGTGACATTTACAAATTTATTGTATTCACCTTTCCAATTTCCTCCGGCAGTTTATTCCAGGTGCCAGTGTTGTAACTGTAATGGAACTGTACCCTCTTTGTGAGGAAGTTGACTTGCAAATTCCTTTTTCAACATTCCCTCTCACTTTAAACAGATGCCCTCAAGGTTGTGCATTTATCCTGTTTTTGCCCCTCATATTTATATTGAAGTTCAAAGTAAATTTATTATCATAGTATGTACATATATGTCACCATCTCTGTACAAATAGAAGAGATGAGTGTAGTCGGCTATTTGATTACTAATTTAATCGGTTCAGCACAACGCTGTGGACTAAAGAGCCAGTTCCTGTGTTGTACCTGAGTGGCTTAGGAGCTGGAGAGGTTACAGAGAAAGTGAGGGGGGATGTAGGAGTTGTTGAAATTGTAGGCCAAAGGGCCTGTAATATGCTGTAAATTTCTATGTGCTAAATTCTATGTATTTCAGAGATGGTGCAGTGGTGTAGGACTTGGGGAGATTACAGACATATGGGGGATGTAGGAGCTGGTGAGATTACAGAGATGGGTGGGAGGATACAGGAACTGGAGAGGTTACAGAGTTGGGGAGGTTACAGAGATGGGCAGAGTGTGTAAGTTGGAACTTTATTGCACAATGTTCTATGTTTGACATACTACCCTAAGATTCATTTTCTTGCAGGCATTTACAGAAGACCATAGAAATACATCAGAATCAATTAAAAACTACATACAAAGACTGATAGACAAACAATGAACAAAGGAAAAACTGCAGGTACAAAAAATAAATAATAAATACTGTGAACAAGAGCAGGAGTTAGAGTGTCCTTGAAAGTGAGTCTATAGGCTATGGAATCAGTTCAGTGTTGAGGTGAGTGAAGTTATCCATGCTGGTTTCAAGAGCCTCAAAGTTGAAAGAGAATAACTGTTCCTGAACCTAGTGCTGTGGGATCTAAGGCTCCTGTACCTTGTTCCCTGTGGCAGGAGCAAGAGAAGAGCATGGCCTGCACCTGATGTAAATATTCATTGTACCTTTCCCTATGTTTAATTGTCCAGCATCATTCACAATTTAAAGTAGTATACATCTGCCCTGAGATTTGATTTTTTGGTTGCAGGTCACCTTTTTGCTGTCTAGAATAGGCAAAGTCTTGTGTTGTGGCAGGTTGAGATCACATTTTGTATGAGCTTCTAGTGCTGCTCATGGACTTCTGCAATTTTCATTAATAGAAAAGATTAGCTTTATTTGTCACATATACATCAAACATAGTGAAATTTGTCATTTGCATCAACGACCACCACAGTCTGAAGAATTTCTGAAGGCAGCCTGCAGTGTCACTATGCTTCTAGAGCTAAGATAACATGTCAACTTACTAACCCATACATCTTCAGAATGTGTGGGGAAGCTGGAGCATCCAGAGGAAATCCATGGTGTTACAGGGACAGTGAACAACCTGCTTACAGATAATGCTGTGAATTGAACCTGGGCCACTGGTGCAGCAGTGTATTATACTAACTGCTACACTACCATGCTGCCCAATACCAACATTCACCTCTTGGTCTGACCGTTGTGATAGAGAGAGACATGTTCTGAACCTGGAGTCATAGAGCAATGCAACACAATTATAGGCTCTTCTGCCCACCAAGCCTGTAAACTATGGTGCCCACCCAACCTTCCCCAATTTCTTGGGTTTAGAAAACCTCTTTCTAAGCCCTGCCTCTGCATGAACCTACCCAAGTGCTTCTTAACTGTTACAAATGTACCTGTCTCAAGCATTTCCTCTGTGCAGATCATACCATTGTAGTGGGCTGAATCTCAAATAATGACAGTGAACAGAAAGGAGATAGAAAGCTTAATTAACATGACTTCATGACCATAACCAATAAAGATTAGGTTTATTTGTTACATGAACATCAAAACATGAAGCAAAATGCATGGTTTGTGTCAAATCAAATAGGCAAGAATTGTGTTAGGCAGCTCACAAGTGGTGCCACACTTCCAGCACCAATATAACATGCCTCAATGTTAGCAAAACAAAAGAGCTGGTTATTGACTTCAGAAAGGGAGCAGTATACATACTCTTGTTTACATCAATAGTGCTGGGGTCAAGAGGTTGAAAGCTCAAATTTCAACGAGTGAACATCCCCAATAGCCTGTCCTAGCCCAATATATGGTGAATAAAGTACCTCTACTCCTTCAGGAATCCAAGGATATTTGGCACATCCCCTTTGACTCAAGTTTTTAATCAATGCATCTTATTAGAATCTTATTGTGATGTATACAGCTTGCTCTGCAGTGACTGGAAAAAAACAGAGAGTTATAGAAACAGCTCAGCATTGGTCCATTACACTCCAAGTGCCCTGCCATTAATAGTGCAGATCTTTCACTGCTTAGACTTTACAAAGTACATCCCCTGAGACCTACTGTCAGGGTACTGGAGCAGGATCCAATCACAGACCCAGTACTGAGATATTAATTGAGTAACAAATCCTGAGGTACAAACAAAGTCAGCATCAAAGCTCAGGTAGAGAAGAGATCATCCAGCGACATCCAAAAACCAGAATCAGGAAACAGGCAGAGTCAATATTCAGACAGACAGACAGAGTACATATAGGAATGCTACAAAGACTCAGGAAAATTCACTGGCACAATCAGGCAACAAACAGGTGAAAACACGGGACTGAAATACACTGAGCAATAAACAGAGAGGCAGATGATAGGTGGAGCACAATGAGACACAGGTGGCAGCAATACCGGTAATAATGAGAAACAGATGAGAGACGGAGTACTCAGTAATACAGGGGCCGGAGGAGAGCAGGAGCGGAGACAGGAGCATGTGGCAATAGAAAACCACAGACTGACAGCTAGGGGGAAAACACACAAAAAGACAGTTCAACTGGAGGTACTGACAGTATTACACCACCCCCACCCCCCACCTATGGATGCCTCCTGGCGTCATGGCAGGTAGAGCTGAGTGCTGATGATGAAAGTCCCTGATGAGAGAGGGATCCAGGATGTTATGGGCAGGGACCCAGCACATCTCCTCAGTATTGTAGCCCTCCCAATCCACAAGGTACAGGAGGCCACAGCCCCGGCAATGAATGTCCAGCAGTTGATGCACCATGAAGGCCTCTGACTCATCGAAGAGCCATGGGGGAGGGGGGGGGGGTTTGGGGACAGGACACAGGGGATGGCTCATGAAAGACTTGATGCGGGACACATGGAAGGTGGGATGAATGTGGCGGAGAGTGAGGGGAGCTTGAGACAGACGGTAGCAGGGCTGGTGACTGTAGCAATGGGAAAGTGAGGGGCGAGCTTGCAGGAATCCACCGTGAGGGACAGGTCTCGGCAGAGGCACGGAGAAGGGCAGAGCGAGTACGCCTCCATGTCTGCTGACAACGGCGGATGAATGCCCCGGCAGACGGAACGTCAACCTCCCCCTCCTGGACAGGAAACAGTGGAGGTTGGTAGCCAAGGCAGCTCTCGAAAGGGGACAGAAAGGGGAGATTTTATGGCATACTTAGCTCACGGTAGCTGCTGACTCCATGTGGAGATGTTCTGGGAGACCAGACACCGCAATATCGTCTCCAGCTGTTGGTTGGCCCGCTCAGTCTGGCCATTGGATCGTGGGTGGAATCCTGAAGACTCACGGAGGTGCCATGGCTTCAGTGTCCCATTGCGCTGCACCCATGAGACAGTGAGCAGGGAGGATGACAGCGGGTACCTCAGGGGTCTCAGAGGAAGGAAATTTTTGGGAGAGGGCATCAGGTTTTCTATTTTTGGAAATGGGGTGGAAGGACAGAATAAAATTGAATCTTGAGAAAAACAGGGACCAACGAGCTTGACAGGGGTTGAGATGCTTGGCCGTACAGATGTATTCCAGATTCTTGTGATCAGTCCAGACTAAGAATGGCACCTTTGCTCCCTCCAGCCAATGTCTCCACCCCTCCAGAGGTAGCTTCACAGCCAGCAACTCCTGATTTCTGACACTGTAATTCCACCCCGTGGGAGTGAGGTGGTGAGAGAAGAAGGTGCAGGAGTGTACCCTCTCATCCTTGGCCAAGCGCTGAGAGAGAACAGCTCCCTCACCAATGTCAGATGCATCCACCTCCACAATGAACTGCCGGTTGGTGTCAGGTTGAATCAGGATTGGGGCAGAAGTGAAACGTTCCTTCAGGTCAGAGAATGCTTTTTCAGGAGCAGGGGACCAGGAGAATCCGACAGCAGAAGAAGTAAGAGCTGCAGGTAGTGCAGCCAGTGTACTGTAATTTCTGATGAAACGGTGATAGAAGTTAATAAAGCCCAAGAGGAATTGCAACTCCCGACGGGTCAAGGGTTGGGGCCATTCGACCACCGCCTTGACCTTCTGTTGGTCCATCTGAATGGAACTGCCTGAAATTACATACCCCAGGAAGGAGACTGTATTGTGATGAAACTCACATTTCTCGGCCTTCACAAAGAACTGGTTCTCCAGAGGGCACTGGAGAACTCTACGGACGTGACCTGTGTGTTCAGCAAGGGACTTAGAAAAAAATCAAAATGTTGTTGAGATACACAAAACAAATTGGTTCAGCGTGTCCCTGAGAATGTCATTTACCAGGGTTTGGAAGATGGCTGGGGCATTGGTGAAAATGAGTGGCATGACCAGATACTCGTAATGGCCTGTGGTGGTGTTGAAGGCCGTCTTCCAGTCGTCCCCTTCACGGATGCAGACAGGATGGTAGGCGTTATAGAGATCAAGCTTGGTAAAAACTGAGGCTCCTTATAGCAGTTTAAATGCCAACGTCATGAGCAGAAGAGGGTAATGGTTCTCAACAGTGACTTCATTCAGTCCCCAGTAATCAATGCCTGAACGCAAGCAGCCATACTTCTTTTCAGCAAAGAAAAAAACTGGCACCAGCAGGGGAAGAAGACGGCCAGATAATGCCTGCAGGTAGAGACTCTTGAATGTACTTATTCATGGCTTCTGTTTCAGGTATACACAGGGAATACAGGCGGGCCCTTAGGGGAGATGTGCCTAATGGCACAATCATATGGATGATGATGTGGCAGGAAAGTGGCCCAGGATTTTCTGAACACAGCCTTGAGGTCCACGTATTCAGGAGAGATGGCACTAAGGTCCAGAAGTTCCTCGGGGGGATCTGGCCTTGGAGACAAGGGGATCTGAGCATAGCGGAGGCAGTGGGAATGACAGAATGGGCTCCAGCCTACAATCTTGCGACTGAGCCAGTCAGTGTAGGGGTTGTGTGACTAACCAGGGATGGCCCAGGACAATGGGAGCTTGAGAGGAGTCAATAACATAAAGGGTTAACTGTTCATGATAGTTGCCGGATAAACTGAGACTCACTGGGGCTGTGACGTGGTTGATGTTAGCCAGTCTCTGGCCATTCAAGGTGTTGGCCATTAATGGTGACTGGAGAGCAAATGTAGTTAGTCCCCACTGGGCAGCCAAGCCGGAAATAGACAAAATATCCCTCGCACCAGAATCGACCAAGACGGTGACTGCTCGCTGTTGGATGCCCCACTCCAGAGAAGCAGGTATGGAAGTGAATGGTGTCAAGGAGGTCAGGACAGGAGTCACACTCACCAGTACTCCTCGGCCTACTGGTGAGCGCTGGCTTTTACTGGGCAGGTGGAGATGAAGTGGTCAGATTGGCCACAGTACAGACAGGAACAGGTGCTTATTCTCCTTTCTCTTTCAGCTGGTGTCAGGCAGGTATGGTCAACATGCATAGCCTTGGGCTCTGGAATGGGAATTGTAAACAGCAGGGCAATGTAGACTGACGAGGAGCTTGGAACTCACCTAGTGCCCCCAGAGACCCTCTGGAACCTCTCCGTCTGCGGCACTGCTGAAGGCAAATATCAATATTTTCTGAGAGACCATTCAAGAAGGTGTTGTACTGTTTCTCTGAGTTCCAGCTGCTGGAGGTGGCTAGGGTCCGGAACTCTATGGTGTAATCTGATACAGATCTGTGCCCCTGGTGCATGTGCAGCATTCACAGGCAGCCAGTGTCCCATGTTTGGAGCAATCAAACACTTTTCTCATCTCCTCAGAAAATAACTGAAAACCACTGCAGAAAGGGGAGCCTGCTTCCCATTCGGCTGTTCCCCATTCTCTCACCTGAACAGACAGTTGGGTGACATAGGCTACCTTGGCTTGATCTGTCATAAATGTTGTTGGTTGTAATTCAAAAGTGAGGGTGCACTGGGAAAGAAAAGAGCAGCAGGTACCGGGCTCACCAGAGTACTTTTCTGGAGGTGGCAGACTGGGCTCTTGGACTGGTGAGGTGGGGGGGGGTGGAAGTGAGCAAGAACACAGAGGGCGGGGCAGAAGATGCAGTCACCGAATATTGAGGAGCCCTCTGGGACAGCTGGAGTGACTGAGACGGGGCCACAAGATCGGCTACATTGGCAGAAAGCAACTCCACAGTCCTGAATATTGAGTCCAGCTGGTTCTAGTGTCTCCCCAGCATCACTCCTTGTTGTTCCAGGGCAGCTCTCAGATGGCCAGGGTCTACTGGATCCACTCTGGCCAGATTGTACTGTCAGGGCACTGGAGCAGGGATCCAATCGCAGACCCACTACTGTGCACACAGTGATATTAATTGAGTAACAAATCCCAAGGTGCAAACAAAGTCAGCGCCAAAGTTCAGGCAGAGATCAAAACATCCAGAAAAATCCAAAATCAGGAAACAGGCAAAGTCGATAGTCAGACAGAGAACAGATACGAATGCCGGAAAGGCTCAGGAAGATTCACTGCCACAATATGGCAAGAAACAGGTGAAACCACAGGACTGAAATACACTGAGCAATAAATAGAGGGTCAGATGATAGGTGGAGCACAATGAGACACACGTGGCAGCAGTACAGGTAATAATGAGAAACAGACGAGACACAGAATACTCAGTAATACAGGGGCCGGAGTAGAGCAGGAGAAGGGAACAGAAGCACATGGAAATACAAAACCACAGAATGACAGCTAGGGAGAAACATACAAAAAGACAGAGTTCAGCTGGAGGTACTGACACCTACCTGTATTGAAATCCAGTTGCCATTCATCAGCCCACTTCCCTAACTGATCAAGATTCCCTTGTAATCTACAATAACATTCTTCACTACTAACAAGACCGCCTAATTTTGTGTCATCTGCAAACTTAGGATCAAGATTTATGCATTTGCATCCAATTCATTTATATAAATAATGAACAACAAGTGTCCCAGCACCGAGCCCTGTAGCACAACACCAGTTAGTGACCTCCATTCTGAGTAACAGCCCGCAACAACTACCCTCTGCTTCCTACTTCTGAGCTAATTTTGTTTTACATCTTGCTTCGGTGTAATTTTTTTTTGCTGGTTATGGTCCTTGATACTTCCTGGATGTAGAGTTATATATGTCCCATACATCTGGCATAAGTAGGATGGTGAGGACAAGGTGGCAGGTTTAACACCTGTATGGATTGATACACAGCTGCTACAGGTCTGTCTTGCAGCTCTGTCCTCCAGCTTGATCAGTGCTAAGTGCCAGTCAATGGGTCTGTTCTCCCATGTTAGACACAAAGCCCCAGATCTTTGTGAGGAGGACTTTGCATGATTGTCTAAGTTGAGGGGGGCGGGGGGGGGGTGACATGGCCATGTCCAAATTCGATGTCTAACTCGATGTTGGGTAGTTTGTTTAACTTAATACTGATGATATATTGAACAGCTTGCCAGGTTATTTTAGAGACTATGTTCTGCAACTAGAGCCACAAGGAATCTGGAACAAAACTCCCTATGCAGTGTTAGTGAACCATAAAGAATTTTTACAGCCATCCAGTAATTCCATGACTTCTACTGTTAAGATTCCATATATAGCTGAAATTAATTTTGATTATCAGCATAGAACAGGTGAGCCGAAGGACCTATTTTGGTTCTGTATGACTCTATGATTAGTAGTGGAGGGATTGAATGCAGCTTATCCAGATTCACCCACATCCTGAAATTAACTCTCACGTTGAGCTGATTACCCTGTGTTCGATAGTGTTATGATTGGCAGGCAGACATTGTGTCCCAGTCATACTCCAGAAGAATGTTTTGTGTGTGGAGGGGTGGTTGTTGAAGCTTGGAACCTGGTGGAGTGGGTTTACCAAAGCAGGTTTTAAACTGTAGTGGCTTTCCAGCTCACATCAAGGCTGATTGGTGCTGGCAAATGCTTCAGCACATGGTTACAGAGCAGAAGGGATGGGTGGTGGTTGGGTAGGGTTCAATCACAGGAAATGAAAATGGGGGCCAGACAGATAACCAGTTATGGAAGGGTTTCATTGAAATTGTCATTTTTAACTCACCATAATGAGTGATATATTGTGAAAAAGAACACAGGAATGGAATATCTTGCCTTTCAGTTAGACCGTGCCAGTATATCTGATCTCCATCTATCAACCTCAGTTCTCCAATCAGAAATACATTGATTATCAAAAGTTCTTCAATCCCAGATTTGATTACTTCTATTGAATTAGCCTCAAGAGTGATTTGATGGAGGGATTCCCATATTTTGAACACTCAACAGAAAGAAATGCTCTCTCTAATCAGGACTGAACATGACCAGCGATTTTAAGATACCTTCTTGATCTGGATGCCCCAGCACAGGAAGTAGGTTCTCACTGACCAATTGATGCATTTATAGCACTTCCTTATAGGGAGAAAACCCGGTCAGGCTGTTCTCAGGATGTAATATTTCAACCCAATTTTCATCCTTCGAGTGAAGGAGGCTCCATCTCCCAGGATGGATAACTGAATGATAGAAGTAATTTTTTTCTTCTTCTTTCCCAGTTGAGATTAAATTGCAGATTCAAGTTAGATATAATTTATATTTGTAATGCATTGAAATGTTATTATCAGTGCACAGGATTTCAGGCTAAGTCGAAGTGAAATGTACACTGTGTAGATCTAAAAAGTAAAGTAATTCACAAATCAAAATTCATATTTTATATTATTGCATAAAGTGGCAGTTGTGTGGTTGAAGTATTCAGTTTGCAAAGAAGTGATTTGCTTGAGTGACTATTTCAGTGAAGCTATATATATATTTAGAGGTCAATTTGTAATTTAGCTCATTTAGTAGTATTCTGCAATGTAATCTAAATTACAAATACAAAGCTAAGTAAAGATTAAATTAGTTTCAAAAACTTGTTAGAGAATGAAACATGAATGTCATGTGCAGAGACTGACAATTTTCAAAGGGCAAATGGATACAAATTGCTGAAGAACTATGTCCTTGTTCAATGTGTATGGAAATTTATGGCCTAGAAATTCTATAGCATTTAATAATATTGATGTGGATTGCAAAATGAAGTGCAAAAAAAATATTTTCATTGAAGAAAATTTTGGGCTTAATAATCAGACCATAGAATTTGTGATTTTTAAAATCATCTGTATATACAAAGTATCAAAGTGCATGGACTTGGGCAGCACAATAACTGGATACCATTTTGGTGATTTTTCTATCAGCAC
The DNA here is from genome assembly GCF_963921235.1 of Mobula hypostoma. Classification (NCBI taxonomy): domain Eukaryota; kingdom Metazoa; phylum Chordata; class Chondrichthyes; order Myliobatiformes; family Myliobatidae; genus Mobula; species Mobula hypostoma. The sequence continues at coordinate 100,743,460 of NC_086098.1, read as the reverse complement.
ATGCCTATTCCTTCAATCCTTACCTGAACTAGCCTTCACTGCACAAGTCAGACATGTTAGAGGATCTGCCTGTGTAAGTACCAAGCTATTGCGTTATGCACTGGGAAGCTGCCTCAGCTAGATCTATTTTTGCATACTCAACTTTTTGATGGCAAGTCCCCAGCTTTCGCAACCCCTCAATATGTATTTCTGACATAACTTTCCCTCTGTCTATCTGGAGCCTTTAATAATAACCTTTCATTATTTATTCATGAGTAAATCAATTGATTTTAAAGTACTTATTTAATAACCTTAGTCTGATTGCAAGCCTTCTCAATCATCAGAACAACTTTCATGCCACGAGCTCACATGACTGAAGCCCTAACACTTTAACATCTTCACCTACCACACTCCCTTCTGAATCCTTCACACACTTACTCAGTATGAATCTAACACATCTTTCCAGGCACCAAGTAATTCAATATGGACCTAATTAGTTTTTTTCAGACACTAAATAACTCATAAGATTACAGTCTTAAGTTTTATGTAAGAACTATAGTTTGGGCCGTTGAACTGTACATAAATTGAAGTTGTCAACCATTCTCTACTTTCTTGCTTATCTAGATATCAAAACACCAGGGCCCATGATATGGTCATAAATGAACTGTGGAGATCCAAATTTTTCGGATCACCTTTTGTATCTGTGTGAGAAAGCATGGCATGTCTTAATTCAGCATTCAATCGTCTTGTAATTTAGATACAAAAGATCTTGCAGATGCCGGAAATCTTGAGCAACATATGCAAAATGTTGGAGGAACTCAACAAGTCAGGCAGCATCTATGGAGTGAAAATGAACGTTGACATTTTGGGCCGAGACCCTTCATCAGTTGTCTGTTTTCTTATAACTTGACCCTAGAATTCTGCCAAGAATTTCATATGTAATTTGATTGAGATTCATGAGCAATCACTCTTAACTATGTTTTATTTGATAAGTTAATCACAGCCTATTGGTTACATTGACAGACCAGAATCCAGAGAGCAGCACTCTGCACAGTTTTGGTCTCCTCACTTAAAGGGAAGATACTTGCAATTCATAACAGGCTCACTTGGCTGATTCTTGCAAAAATGTCATTCTTTTATGAGAGATAATTAATCAGATTGAGCTTATATTTATTGGAATTTTAAAAATGAGAACTAACCTTATCAAAATACAGTCTGTGGGATATGGTAAGTGAATGCTGTGGGAGGCTTCAACTCATGGTGATACCTTAGAGTTAAAGGGCATAGTTTCAGAATAAGAGGGTAATTTTTAAAGATGGGCAGGAATTTCTTTTACTAGAGGGTTGTAAGTTATAGATGCTGAGTTATTGGATATTTTAACCATGATATGTGCATTTTTATATTATATAGGAGTCAAGTACAACGAGCATCTGGCAGGAAAGTGGAGTTGAGGCCAAGATCAGATCAGTCATGATCCTATTACTGGTTGCACAGACTTGAAATGTTCCTGCTTTGATCTATAACACTCTAAAGCTTAATGCAGAATATTTTCACTGCTACAAGAAAATAGATTCTCTTGTCCATATTCTCCTGATGTTCAAGAATAACAAGTAGCTTGCGTTGGAGCACGGATAACCACAGAGAGTTTTCATGACTAGCAGAGTGCAATTTTCAGTCTTCAATAAAATCCCAGTGTCACTGACTCTTGACTCAATATATGAGCAGTTTCACAGATATAAATTTAGTTTAAAGATCCATGTAGTCCATTATAATAGTAATTTGAGAGTTTTAGGAACCATTTATTAAATACGAGCATACAGACATAATGAGACTGAGCTATTTTAATCATTTTGCAATATGACCTGAATTTAGACCTGATTTTCTTCAAGACATTTTTTCTAGTCCATAGACTATCTTTCTTGTTGTTATGTTCAAACTACAGCAGGATCCCTATTTGTCTTTATAATGTGGTGTGTAATGAGTTATTATAACCAATCATTTTTAACCTTGATCCTACAATAGAAGGAAGACCTAACAAGCATGAAAATGCCAATGACATTCATGAATCTTCAAAATTATTTACAGATTCATATATATTCATATTAATGATCTGGATGATGGGGTGGTAAATTGGATTAGTAAGTATGCAGATGATAATAAGATAGGTGGAGTTGTGGATAATGAAACAGGTTTTCAAAGCTTGCAGAGAGATTTAGGCCAGTTAGAAGAGTGGGCTGAAAGATGGCAGATGGAATTTAATGCTGATAAATGTGAGGTGCTAAATTTTGGTAGGACTAGTCAAAATAGGATATACATGGTAAATAGTAGGGCATTGAAGAATGCAGTAGAACAGAGGGATCTAGGAATAATGGTGCATAGTTCCCTGAAGGTGGAATCTCATGTGGATAGGATGGTGAAGAAAGCTTCTGGTATGCTGGCCTTTATAAATCAGAGCATTGAGTATAGGAGTTGGGATATAATGTTAAAATTGTACAAGACATTGGTAAGGCCAAATTTGGAGTATTGTGTACAGTTCTGGTCACCGAATTATAGGAAAGATGTCAACAAAATTGAGAGAGTACAGAGAAGATTTACTAGAATGTTACCTGGGTTTCATCTCCTAAGTTACAGAGAAAAGTTGAACAAGTTGGGTCTTTATTCTTTGGAGTGTAGAAGGTTGAGGGGGGACTTGATAGAGGTATTTAAAATTATGAGGGGGATAGATAGAGTTGACTTGGATAAGCTTTTTCCATTGAGAGTGGGGGAGATTCGAACAAGAGGACATGAGTTGAGATTTAAAGGGCAAAAGTTTAGGGGTAACATGAGGGTGAACTTCTTTACTCAGAGAGTGGTAGCTGTGTGGAACGAGCTTCCAGCAGAAGTGGTTGAGGCAGGTTTGATGTTGTCATTTAAAGTTAAATTGGATAGATATATGGACAGGAAAGGAATGGAGGGTTATGGGCTGAGTGCAGGTCGGTGGGACTAGGTGAGAGTAAGCGTTCGGCACAGACTAGAAGGGCCGAGATGGCCTGTTTCCGTGCTGTAATTGTTATATGGTTATAGTTTATCATAGGCATATCAAAACATACAGTGAAGTGCGCCATTTGGTTAACAACCATCACACCTTAGAATATGCTGGGGGTAGCCTGCAAGTACATCATATTTTGTAGGCATTATTTCCCAAACATGAAAAAGGTGGATTGAATATCTAATCATACAATATCTCTAGCACATTTCAATATTTGCATATCATATTTTCAACCTAAGCTATTGATAATGGATGTGATTCTTTCCTTTTCCAATTTGGTTTGTAAAAGAGGTTCATCTGGCCTTGAACCTAATATTGGTTCAAACAGGAAACTGGATGAGTTATTCAAGGAAAACAGTATTTGGTCCCTGAGTCTGTGTGCAAGAGATTTTTCAAATTCTTTTCATTCACTGTATTTGTTCACTTGGACATCACACTATAGTAATCAGCCTTTCTGATTTGTTTTCCAGATGAATTATCTACAGGTATTTAAAATAACTGTCTCAGTAAATGCTGAGCTGATTTCACAGTTTGCAAATATACTGCTTGGTACCTATAGCTCAACTTAACAATAATTCAATCTTTTGGTGCAATGTTATATTCCTGCCTTATCTCAAATTAAGGAAGATAAACTCAGATGATTGGAGGAAAGAATATGGGGGATGTCAGAGGTAGGTTTTGCTGTGGTGGTGGTAGAAGAAGATACATTGGAGACATGTCAGAGACTCTTAGCTACATGGATGAAAGAAAAATAAGGGTTATGTAGGAGGGAAGGGTGGATTGACCTTAGAATTGGTTAAAATGTTGGCACATTTGAGGCTGAAAAGTCCGCCCTGTGCCATACAGTTCTGTGTTCTATGCTTACTAGATCATGAGCTCAATTTCTACACCAGAGTCTTAAGGGTATACTCTACAGATTACTGAATCTCACAGAGCATGGTATCTCTCATACAATATATTAAACTGAGGACTACCAGTCCTCATGTGGATGCAAAAGATCCCACAATATCTCAAATTTGAGGAAGAGCTGATGAAATTTCTGTGATGTTCTGAGCTACTGTAATGTTTCAAACAACATCACTGGTAGTAATTAGCTGGCAAGTGGCCTTACCTTTGTTTGCAGTAGATTATCACAAAAGTTTTGGTCCTGCTCTTTGATGGCATATCATCAATATGTACAGGTTGTAATGTGCATTGAGATGTTCTGAAGTTCATTCTTTTTTTTTTGTCCTAATTACAATATCACTGATGTTTCATTTACTTGGGAGATATTTCATCTTTGTGTAAATCCTTCTGTTTGTTTGACTTGGTTGCAATGGACAACCATGTTGACCTGATCTTGGAGCTGGAGTGAATTACAGGCATTTGTGCTCCATGATTGACTGCTACATCTGTCACTGAAATGGGTCAGATTGCAGATTGGTCAAGTTGACCGAAATTGATTTTAATATTTGAGACATTTATGAGGTATTGCATTATGGTGCAAAGTCATTGAGAGATTCAATACTGATTTCCCCTACAGTGGAAAATAATCAGTTAGCCATAATCATTGAATTTACTGACAGCTCATAACATTGACTATCTTTAGAGATGCTGACAGATTATTTAAAAGGTACAGTGTCATCAGCATCATTATTGCCCTATTCAGGGGAAATTGGCAACTTGCTAGGAGGTGGAAGGTTTTGTAGTCCAAAGGTTACTAGATAGATGGAACTGTATCAGGTTTACACACTACCAAATTCATGGAATCATTATCTTGCACAGCACATATAGGATCTTTTGGCCTGACATGGATATCACCCCTGAGGTTGTGAAATCCTTCATCTGTAGAATATAACTTGATTAACAATGAAGTCTGAAAAGGCATAGAACATGCTGTCTCAACAGCAAAGTTTTAAAAAATATAGATGCTTCAAGTGCAACTAAATTTCTTTATTAATACTGCATGCAGACATTTTGATATTTCTATGTAACTGCTAATGATAACCACCAGTATTTTTACAAAATGAATGAATTAATTTGAAAGAGTGCTATTCCTAACCTAATGCTCCATACCTTGCAAAATACCTTGCATTACAAGTAAGGAGAAAACATGATGGAACCATAGTGAAGGGGCTGAGAAATCTCAACTATCAAGAACAACTGTGCATTTCTGTCATTAATAGACACACAAATCCTGTGTGTGGTAATTATTGATTAATCTCTGAAGAAAATTAAACAATGATATGACTCTTGTGATGCTTAAATATGAATACATATTAGCAGAGACATTCAGCAGATTTAAAATGACATCAATCACCTGAAGCTTAATAACCACACCATCATTTTGGGATGACATTGCTCTAGTGTGTTTCTGTATTTTCCCATCTTACTTAAAGGATTTTCAGCATAAAAACTGTGAGAACTGTGTACAAGTGATGTAGGCAGTAGATATGTTTACTTACTGAGATTCCTTGGCTTTTCAACTTTGATGTGGTGGCCAGTGAGTAGAAGCATGGGAGAATGCCCCCACTCTAGATTTCTAGATCTGCTTTATGCTCTCTTAAAATGAGCTAAGGAAAAGTATATTATCCATTGGGAGGCTGTTTAATTGCATGGATTGATTAGTGGGGGATTATTTTAATACCATTTATCAGTTTGCTGGTTCTATTGGCAACTTTTTTTTTACAATGAGTGGATATTGCCTGAGGAAAATGGATCCGTTACTTAAGTCAGAAATGAAAAGAAATTTCTTTGTTGAGTGGGTTATGAATCTTAGACACCCAAAAGGTCTGTGTTTTTTTTCAGTCATTGAATGTATTTTAAAACTGAACTTGATGGATTGTTGGGCCTAAGGGAATAAAGGACTTGGAGATGAGGGAGGAAATTGGACTTGAGATTAAAGATTATTCCTGGTGAATGAAGCTGGTTTGAAAGGCTGCATGCTCTGCTCTTTATACTTGGTTGTACTAATCTTTGTTTCCTCAGCCAGTCTCACAAAAATATCCTTTAATTACTTCTATAAGCAGCATAGTAGATATTGTTCAGCATAACCATCCACAAGGCTGTGTGCTCTACTCGCCTTACGCTTATGATGGTGTGGATGAGCACAGCTCCAATGCCATATTTAAGATTGTTGACAACACCACTGTCATTGGCCAAATCAAAGGTGGTGTCAAATCAGCATATAGGAGGGAGATTAAAACTCTGGCTGAGTGGTGTCACAACTACAACCTCTCACTCAATGTCAGCAAGACCAGGGAGCTGATTATTGACTTCAGGAGCAGGAAACTGGAGGTCCATCAGCTAGTCCTCATCAAAGGATTAGAGATGGTGGGGGTCAGCACTTTAAATTCCTTGGTGTATTATTTTGGAGGACCTGTCCTGGGCCTAGCATGTAAATACAATTATGAAGCAAGCACAGCTGTGGCTCTTCTTCCTTTGGAGTTTGCAAAGATTCACCGTGGCATCTAAAACTTTGACAAATTTCTATAGATGTGTGGTGGAGGGTATATTGACTGGTGCATCACAGACTGTTATGGAAACATAAATGCCCTTGAAAGGATAATTCTACAAAGAGTAGTGGATAAGGCCCAGTCCATCATATGTAAAACCTTCCCAACATTGAACACATCTACATGGAGAATTGTCGGAGGAAAACATCGTCCATCATCAAGGACCCCCACCACCCAGATCATGCTCTCTTCTTGCTGCTGTCATCAGGAAGAACGTACAGGAGCCTCAGGACTCACACCACCAGGTTCTGGAACAATGATTACCCCTCAACCAACTGGCTCTTGAAACAGATAACTTCACTCGCCCCATCACTGAATTGTTTCCACAACCTATGGACTCATTTTCAAAGGATTTTCATCTCATATTCTCAAATTTGTTGCTTATTTATTTTTTTTAATTTTGTATTTGCACAATGGTTACTGCCTTGTTGGGTGTGGCCTTTCATTGACTCTATTAAGGTTATTGGATTTATTGAGTATGCCTGCAAGAAAACAAATCTCCATGTTGTATATGGTGACATATATATACCTTGATAATAAATATATATAAGTATAATATATAAATATATACCTTTGAAAAGTTGAAAGAATTACTTTATTAATACTTGTATTTTATATATTTATGTTACATCTATTTGATTTATACAGTAGCTGAATGCACAATTGCATTTATTTACCATCCAGATCGTAATGCTGTGTTCCACGTACAGAAAAGTAAGGCTTATATTTCAGCATCCTGACTTAACTGTAAGTCCACTGGCCACAGCTGATCACTCTATTGTTGTCCAGCTATCTTAATTCTCTACAAATGCATTCTCTTCAATTTTGACCCTCCTTTTAAAGTACTCAATAAATTATATCGCACTGGTTATGTGTTTAAAGATAAGCATAAATTAAAATCAAAACATTATTTGATTTGGGTCACTAATGGATTCTGAAGGTTTTCCTCATAAAGTTTAAGAATTAAAGTCTCATTCTGGTCCAATTATTTAATGTTTTTCATAACCATACGTGAATTAGTAAGAACCTGATCTGATTATATAATTGTTCAATGTGAATTTCAACATGATATGGTCTAAATGAAGGTCTTGAGATGGCAGTATCCAAATTTGCAGACTATAATAAAGTAGGAAGCACAGCAAATAATTCTGAACATCAAGGATAACTAGTTTTTATTTCATCGGATGATAACAAGCAGGGACAAGGACAGATATAATTCTGTGTCAGCAAGTATGACGTTGATATTGATGAGGGTGATGCTTCCTCAGGAGAGTACTGCCAGAACTATGATTCTGGCACTATAATTGGCCTAAGTGCACCAGACAGGAGGAAGAGGAGTGAGAAGACAATACTAATAGGGGATTAGTATGGGGGACATCCGTAGCAATAGATATGCTTCCCTAGTACCATTGAAGTGAACAGAGGTGTTAATAAACACAAACATCAGAAAGGATTTGAGCTCAAATAAATCATGGTACAGAATTAGAATCAGTTTGAATGGACCTAACAAACAACAGGGGCAAGAAACACAGGTGAAGGTTGTTTTAAGGTCTCCAAATTGCAGAAGTAATGAATGGACAATTCAGGTATTATGATGGACTTTATAGAACTGGTAAATCAAATTTGCACTAGTAGATCAGAGGATGAAGTCCTGGAATGAGCCTGGAAGCTAAACTATCTCAAGGACCTGATAATCCATCATTTTCAAAAAAAGAAGCAAAAGATAGTGTTGCTCTATTTGTGTGTAACGTTTTACAAAATGGAATTGATATTTACTGTGGATTAAGAGCTGGTTCACAAATATAAAAGAAAGAGGAGGATCTTTCTTAGTATGACATGCTGTGACTAGTCTGATACTAAAGATCAGTTCTTGGACCAGTTACTCGCAATCTGCATCAATAATTTGGTTGAAGGGACCGAATGTAACATTTCCAAGTTTACTAATAATATTTAATTGAGTGGGCACAAATGTTGTGCTGAAAAGACTGTGTATAGTTCTGGTCAACACAGGTTGGATTGGTTAGTTTTGTATTTATTAGAATTTAGATGCTTGAGAGGGGTCTTGACTGAAACATATAAGATCCTGGGGAGTCTTGGCAAAGGGGCTGAGCAGAGAATTTGTATGTTTTTGTGAATCTAGAACTAGGAATCTCTGTTAAGAAATCAGGGATCTTCCATTTAAGTCAAGGAAGAGGTGATTTTTTTCAGAGGCCCTTGAGACATTGGAGTTCTTTGAATTATATGGTTCTATGACAGCATGAGTCCTACATTCCAGGTAAGACTGCGAGAATTAAGTGATAAAAGACTGGAAATAATGTGTAACATAAACCCTGCATAAACCTTGTGTGTCAAATATCCTGTCAGTGTGGTACAAGTCTATGGAATATGATAGAACACTGTTTTGAAGGTCTATTTTCAGCTTAATACATTTAATTTAATTCATATGAATTAGCAATTTTAATTAAACTGAATTGAGTCCAGTTACTCTTGATGCCTATCAATTCCCTAAACAACAGCTGGTCCATTGTGCGGATTCTTAAGATACAATTAAATCAATTTAGTTGAGTAGGAGTATTGTCATTAGTTTGTGAAAAAACAAATAAGACACTGGAGACATTAATGGAAAAGAGTAAATGATTTCAACCGTGACAGTTAGAAAAAGTCTGTCAATAGAAGTCAGTTCATAAATGTGGGATCTTAACTAGCCATTTACACTCACTGGACTCTTTATTAGGTACCTCCCATTGCTTATAAAGTTGTCACTGAGTGTGTATTCATGGTTTTCTGCTACAGTAGCCCATCCACTTCAAGGTCTGATGTGTTGTGTATTCAGAGATGATTATTTGAGTTACTGTCAACTTCCTGTAAGCTTGAACCAGTCTGACTATTCTCTTCTGACCTCTTTCATTAGCAAGACATTTTGCCTGCAGAACTAGTGCTCACTGGATGTTTTCTCTTTGTTTCTCGCACCATTCTCTGTAAATTCTAGACTGTTGTGTGTGAAAATCCCAGGAGATTTGCAGTTTCTGAGATACTCAAAACATCCCATCTGGCACCAACAATCATTCCAGGTCAAAGCCATTTAGATCACACTTCTTCCCAATTTTGACGTTTCGTTCTGAACAAAAACTGAACCTCTTGACCATGTCTGCATGCTTTTATGCAGTAAGTTGCTACTGCTGGATTGGCTGATTTGATATCTGCAATAATAGGTAGGTTTATATTATACCGAACAAAGTGGCCACTGAATGTATACTGAAAAAATGTTAATACACGGGGAAAGAGGTCAGGAGTTTCCTAAGTGTGTTTAGAAAAACCTTTATGATTAGTACATTTCTGCCTTAATGAGGAAGACCATTTTGCTGAATTTCATCCTGAAAAATGTGCCAGGCTGACTGGAACAGTTATCATAGTCATAGTGTCAAGATACCATGGAAATAAGCCTGTCAGGCCACCGTTCTATGCTGTCTTCCAAGTTACTGACCAAGCTGGTACCTCTTGCTCTCACCTCAACGTTTGGTCCATTTTGCTCTTACACATTCGAATCCATGTACTTGTCTGTGTGCCGTTTAGATATTGTTAATTTACTTGCCTCAACCACTTCCTCTAGTGGCTCATTAAATATGTGAATCACCCACTGGGTAAAAAAATTGCCCTTTTGGTCCACTATCAGTGTCAGAATATCTGAGAAAAGATTACCATATTATTAGAAGGTCTGGAGCAAAATTGGAATAGAAACCAATGATCAATAGGAGAAGGATCATGTTCAATGATCTTCAAATGGCAACTTGAAAAAAAGAAAAAAGTAGTTGGAATTCATTTCATCAGTGTCTGGATGTGTGTCCGTGTACATATGCATGCATGTGTATGTGTGTGTTTCATGTTACATTGAGAGAAGACGTGAAAGTGCTATGGAGTAAAATAATTAATATTTTCATGTTAAAATTAAACATATTCTTTCAATTAATGTTTCACTTCAAAAAGGGTAAGAAAGCCTTTTTATATTCTTTCAAGGGACGTGGGCTTGTCAGGCAATTGTCCAGCCTGAACTGAAGGTGATGGTGAGCTGCTGCTGTCCTTGAGGAGTGAGTATATGCACAACACTGTTGGGGAGGGAGTTCCAGGACTTTGACCCAGAGACTGTAAAGAACTGGCAAAATATTGTCAATGCAGAATGGTGTGTGGCTTAGAGGGGAACTTCCACATGGTGATGTACCCAGGCTTCTACTGACTTTGTCCTTATTGCTGATAGAAGCTGTAGATTTGGAAAGTGCTATCTAAGGAGTCTTAGTAAGTAGCTAGAGTACCTCCTGTAGATTTCCATCTATGTATTCCAGGTCTTGTGATATTTGGATGGGGACAACTTCATTATTTGAAGAGCCATAAATGGCATTGAGCATTATGCAATCATCAGTGAACATCATTTAAGACTGAAGGAAGACAGCTTCAGGGTACTACTCTGAAGAACTCCTGCTGAGACAACCTGTGGCTGATATCATTGATCTCCAACCAGGACAACCATATTCCTTTGCACTCCATATGATTTCAACTAGCAGAGGACTTGCCCCTTCTGATTCCTCTCACTCCAGTTTAGATAGGACCTTGATTCAAAGGCAAGATTCAATGTTCAAAGTTAATTATTATCAAAGTATGTGTGCATTATATATCTTTGAGATTCGTCTCCTTACAGGCAGACGTAAATCAAAGAAATTCAGTAGAACCCACTAAAAGAGATGACCATCAAACACCCTACATGCAAAAAAAAAGGAACAAATCATGTAAACAATAAAAAGTGTAGGAGCCATGTATCTATTGTATTTTGCATTCAACGGTTATTACTTTTATTATTGTAAGTTAGTCATGTGGGTTAGGGGCAGTAGAAGCAAGGAGTTGAGTTATGTCTTAATGCTTTACCTTTGGGTCAGTCTAGTTTGGGTAGAGCTAGAGAATGGCCCAGGGGCAATATCTATTTTTTGATCACATATTCGCTTATGACTGTTTGAATCATTTAAATATGTTTGAATGCATTTAAGAACACTTGGCTTAAGTATATTTAATATGCTAAGATTGTTTATTTTGTTATATTGTAAGTTTTTGTTTCATTAGTTTTTAATTGTTTCAAGATTGTTTTGTTAGTTTCTTCGTAAAAGATTGAATGTATTCTTCAAATTTGGAAATTTGTTATTGGATGGATAGCGTGTTATACTGTATCAACCCCACCCCCCACCCAGTCTCTAAGCAATTTTGGTTTGTTTTCAAATAACTGCTAAATTTTGTCAAAATAAAGAATCAATAATTATACCAAACAAACATCAGTCTACAGCAATAGATTGCATCGGATCTGTTGGTGAAATTGGAATTGCAACGCTAAGAAACCAGGAACAGCTTGCAAAAAGTAATGACCTTTTGTTGACTCATGCTGTGCGTTGGTGGTTTGAATACAGTTTGGAATGATCAGCACTGGCCACGCTCTATGTGTGGTGTTTGCCTAAGGGTTTGTCGCTTTTTTCAATTGAAGTACTGAAATATTCTGGTTACCGACATTTTGAATTAAGTACTGTTTGTTTGGTCTAGCGTGTGCAGCTGGAAAAATAACATGAGTGGAACTGAAGTCAGTGACCTTGAAGTTGGGACTAAAAGAGAAATTAAACTTACTGAGAAAGTTTTAACGAATGAAATCGAAAGTTCTCAAAAGGAATATAAGAAAATTGTGAGCAAAATTAAAGATTTAATCCAATCAATTAAAAGCATTATGCGAGAATCAAAAAATGTCTCTCAAGTGCAGTCTCATATTAAAGACTTGAATAGCCTCTGTAAAGTTGTTGCTAAGCAACATTACATGTTGGTATCTTTAATTCCTATCCCAGGGCAAGATAAGCAAACGAAAATTTTGCAAATATTGCGACTCTTATTAATGCAATCACAGCAGATGCTGAACAATGGATGACACACTGACCTTTTCAATCTAGTCTGAAACTTAAATTGGCCAAACCTCGGCTTGCTTCTCACTTTCAGATCCTGGTCCTGCCACTTTGATTAACTCTCTGGCCTGAGCTCCACTGCATTGACACAACATTTCCAATGTAGCCTAGCACTTAAATGGGTCAAATATTGGCTTGTTCCACTCTCTTGGGCCAAGGCCCTGCCACCTCAACTCTGCCTCACCTCAGATCTGCCGCTTTGAATTGGCTCCAAGTCTGCTCCAGCAATGGCTCATTCTTTTCTCTTGGGCCTGGCTCCTGCTGCCTTGATTTGGTCCATACACACCACGCCACAACCGTCTTGCACCTTCGAAACTTCAGTTCACACCACAAAAATGATTGGTCATACAGCTAAAAGCTTAACTCTGAAAGGGAGGTTATAGGCTATTGATAGCAGTGATCATTTTCCAGAAAAAGTGTGTTTAATAAAATACATAGTAGTTTTGTTTGCTGCCAGTAAGTCATCATTGTGTTTCCTCAGCATCATCTTAAACTACAAAACCTTGTATGGCATTTACGCTTACTTCACATCTGGAGTTCAGCTCTTTTGTCCATGTTGAGGCCAAGGCAAGATCGAGTTCGGAAGCAGAGTGACTTTCACAGGACCCAAATTGAGGGCAGTTTTCTGTTAAGCCTGATAGAACTAGAAATTATCCCTTCTTTCACTTTGCTAATGGTCAAGAGTAAGCAATTATTGTATTGTATTTGCTATTTTTAATTATAAAATAAAACAGATTAAATTATTTATAAAATAATCAGTTTCGATTTATTCTCCAGTTTGCAACCAAGACATACGTGAACAATTGCTCATGTTGTCAAGTGAAGGCCAATATTGCAGCTGTACTGGAACAGCTTGCTCCAGAGAATGGGAAGTTCTGAAGCACAGATCTTTAGTCCTATTTGCAAAATGTGACAGCGCCCATCGCCTTTGCTACTTGCCAAATTTTGAAATGTGGAGTGATTCAAATTGGCTGAAGTGTTTGAAACCACTGGAGGAAGCCAAGATGAATCTTCCACTGAGAACTTCTGGCAAAAAATGTTGCAAATGATACAGCCTTCTCTTTTACCCTTTATAAGTTGGGGTTTTGTGGATCCTGCTCTTCCAGTTAGTGCAAAGCTTTATAGTGTCAGTGATTGTGGTTTGATTCCCACTGTTGTCTGTAGAGAATTTGTATGTTCTCCCATGACCATGTGAGTTTCCTAACTAGAGTTAATAAATTGTAGGCTTGATATGTTGGCACTAGAAGTGTATAGATCTTAAACACAAAATAATCTGCAGATGCTGTTGTCAAAGGAACACTCACAATGCGCTGGAGGAACTCAGCAGGTCAGTCAGCGTCAGTTGAAAAGATTAGTCGACATTTCGGGCCGAAACCCTTCATCAGGACTGAAGGAAGAACTTTGGGGAGGGTTTGAAGAATGCTGGTAGTTGAAAAAAACAGTAATTTAAAAGGCAAAGGGGTGGGGGAGGGGAAGCAGGGAGGTGATTGGCAGGAAAATAATGCGCAGTAGTAGAAGGAGGCGGAACTATGAGGGAGGTGATGTGAAATAGAGATAGAGGAAGGGAGGAGGAAGGAATTACCGGAAATTGGAGAATTCTATGTTCATACCAAGGGGCTGGAGACTACCTAGGCAGTATATGAGGTGTTGCTCCTCCAACCTGAGTTTAGCCTCATCATGGCAGTAGAGGAGGCCATGTATGGGCATATCTGAATGGGAATGGGAAGCAGAGTTGACGTGGGTGGCTACCGGGAGATCCTGTCTGTTGTGGCAGATGGAGTGGAGGTGCTCGATGAAGTGGTCCCCCAATCTGCGTCGGGTTTCACCGATGTAGAGGAGGCCGCACAGGGAGCACTGGATGCAATAGATGACCCCAACAGATTTGCAAGTGAAGTGTTGCCTCACCTGGAAGGACTGTTTGGGGCCCTGAATGGTGGCAAGAGAGGAGGTGTAGGGACAGGTGTAGCACTTGCGCTTACAGGGATAAGTGTCGGGTGGGAGATCAGTGGGGATGGACGTGCGAATAAGTGAGTCGCAGAGGGATCGATCCCTGCGGAAAGCGGAGAGGGGTGGAGAGGGAAAGATGTGCTTAGTGGTGGGGTCCTGTTGGAGGTGGCGGAAGTTGCGGAGGATAATGTGCTGGATCTGGAGGCTGGTGGGGTGGTAAGAGAGGACAAGGGGAACTCTGTCCCTGTTGGGGTGGCGGGAAGATGGAGTGAGGGCCGAAGTGCGGGAAATGGAGGAGATGTGGGTGAGGGCATCATTGATCACCGTAGAAGGGAAACCACGATCCTTAAAGAAAGAGGACATTTGAGATGTCCTGGAACAGAAAGCTTCATCCTGGGAGCAGATGCAGCGGAGACGGAGGAACTGGGAATAGGGAATGGCATTTTTGCATGTGGCGTGGTGGGAAGAGGTATAGTCGAGGTAGTTATGAGAGTCAGTGGGCTTGTAGAAGATGTCAGTGGACAGTCTGTTTCCAGAGATGGAGACCGAGACATCAAGAAAGGGGAGAGAAGTGTCAGAGATAGACCAAGTGAATTTAAGGGCTGGGTGGAAGTTTGAAGTAAAGTTGATGAAGTTGACGAGCTCAGCCTGGGTGCAGGAAGCAGCACCAATGTAGTCGTCAATGTATCAAAGGAAAATTGGGGAGCAGTACCAGAATAGTACTCCGCTTCGTCGAGCACCTCCACTCCATCCGCCACAGCAGACAGGATCTCCCGGTAGCCACCCACTTCAACTCTGCTTCCCATTCCCATTCAGATATGTCCATACCGGCCTCCTCTACTGCCATGATGAGGCTAAACTCAGGTTGGAGGAGCAACACTTCATATACCATCTAGGTAGTTTCCAGCCCCTTGGTATGAACATAGAACTCTCCAACTTCTGGTAATTCCCTCCCCCTCCCTTCCTCTATCCCTATTTCACATCACCTCCCTCATAGTTCCGCCTCCTTCTACTACTACGTATTGTTATCACTGGCATACGTTGTGAAATGTGTTGTTTTGTAGCAGCAGTACATTGCAATAAAAACTAAAAACTATAAACTCCAATAAACAGATATAAAACAATAAAATTAAAGTAAATAGGTAGTGTAAGAGAGGAGGAAAAATAGTGAGGTAATGTTCGTGGGTTCATTACCCATTTAGAAATTTGATGGTGGAGGGGTAAAAGCTGTTCCTAAATCATTGAGTGTGTGTCTTCAGGGTCCTGTACCTCCTGCTTGATGGTAGAAATGCAAAGAGAGCTTATCCTGGGTGATGGGGGTTCATGATGATGGAAGCCACCTTTTTGAGGCATCACCTTTTGAAGGTGTCCTGGACACTGGGGTGTTGTGTCCACTATAGAGCTGAGTTTACAACTTACTGCAGCCTTTTTCAATCCTGCGCAGGGGCCCCTCCATACCAGATAGTAACGCAACCAGTTAAAAGGGACGCCATGGTACATCTGTGGAAATTTGCAAGTGAATTTGGTGACGTACCAATTCCCCGCAAACTCCTAATGAAACGTAGCTCCTGTTGTGCTTTCTTTGTAACTGCATCAATATGTTGGGCCCAGGATAGATCCTCAGAGATTATGACACCCAGGACTTGAAATTTCTCACCCTTTCCACTTCTAATTGCCTGATGAGGACTGCTGTGTGTTCCCTCGATTTCCCATTCCTGAAGTCCACAATCAGTTCCTTGGTCTTACTGATGTTGAGTGGAAGATTATTGCTGTGACCCCAGTCAACCAGCTGATCTATCTCGCTCCTATACTCCTCCTCATCACCATCTGAAATGCTGCCAACAATAGTGTCATCAGCAAATCTGTTCGTGCTGTGCCTAGCTACACAATCATGGGTGTAAAAGAAAATTGAGCAGTGGGCTAAACACGCATCCTAGAGGTGCTCTAGTGTTATCTGTTAGTGAGGAGGAGACATTATTTGTGATCCATACTGACTGTGGTCACCTGGTGAGGAAGTCGAGGATCCAGTTAGAGAGGGGAGTACAGAGGCCCAGATTTTGGATCTTGATGATTAGAACTGAGGGTATGTGTGTGTTGTACATTGAGCTGTAATCAATATACAGCATTCAGATGTAGGTATTATTATTGTTCAGGCGATCCAGGGCCGAGTAGAGAACTAGTGAGATCGCATCTGCTGTACACATTACTGTGGTGATGGGCAAGGTGCTCATTTAGGCAGGAGCTGATTCTAACCATGACCAAACTCTCAACGCACTTCATCACAGTAAATGGGAATGCTACTGGGTGATAGTAATTGAGGCAGCTCATCCTTCTCTTCTTGGGCACTTTTGAAGCCCTGGAACTTCTGACTGTAACAGTGACAGATTTAAGATATCAGCATTTCCTTTACTGGTCCTCTTTGTATCATTACCAAAACTGTTTCAAATTAACTAAATCCAACTTTCCTTTAACAAACCAGTGTGTACTTCCTCAAATCAATCTACTTTTGCCCTTGTGATGGCTGATTATTATTTCTAGAACTTTCTCTTCCACCGATGTCCAGTTGATTGATATGCACACATTGGAAGTATCCTGTCACCATTGCTGAACAAGTGTGTAACGTGCAGTTTGTCGGTCCTTTGGCAACACCCACAGATCTGTTAAAGCTGAGAAGATTCGAGCTGGACTCTGTTTCATTTCTTTCCTTCCCTCCCTCTGCAACCTAGGACACATTTCTTCCATGTTAATGTAGCTAATCTTTCCAATACTTCAACAGTATCATTTTAGCCCGTCTAGAATCCCAACTGCATCTCCATTTGCTGCAACTCTGGTAACATCATCCTTATTGGTGAGAACTGATGCAAAATAATCACTTAGCACCTTAGTCATAGCTTCTGCCTCCATGAGAAATTCCAAATTTCTACCGGTTTTAGCTCTCTTCTTATTCTTTTGCCTAGAATCAGTTTTGGATTCACTGACGCATTTGCTGACAGCATTTTCTTATGCTTTCAATTCCTTTCTCACATTTTCTCTCAACTTTACAGCCAGCCTCATTCTCACATGTGTTAACAACCTGGAATCCATCAAATGCTGGATAAGCAAATGTCAGTACATTCGGATATGGCCCAAGTGCGGAGAGAGAGAGAGACTGAAGCGGGTCAATAGTTCACAGACCTTAATGTGAATGGAGTTAGAGGGAAAAGAAAACAATAAATATTAGGCCAAACTGGGCCATTAACTAAAACTCTCAAATGGAAAAAGAAGCCAACACTCCAGCTGAAAAGAATAACTAAGTATAAAATGAACACCACCAGTCTTCAGAGTGAGTTAACTCGACAGTCCAATTTCTCAGGCAAAACTGAATGCAAGCAGGCAGCAAAACATTGCTGTGCTTTGCTCAAGTCTCGACAAGCACTACGATGAAAAGAATGGACTTAAATACCATCAAAATGAAATAATAATTAGCTGACATGTGTATATTCATGAGTGCAATTGCGGTATTTGCAATGCTGCTAAATCCATAGTTGTGACAGGGAAACACTGAAGATGCTGAAAATCTGAAATAAAATCAGAAAATGCTGGATATACTCAGCAATTCCAGCAGCATCTGTGGAGAGAGAAAAGTGTTAGCAATCCAGGTTGATGCCCAGAGATTTTTATAGTATTTTCTGTTTTCATATCCGTAAAATGCTCTTTTTCCCTGTCCTGTTTTATTCTTTAACACTTTGGTCTTCCAGTGGACATCTCCCTCAGAATATGCAGCAGCCATATCACAGAGGTACAAATTGGAGCAAAGAATAAGCAGTAGGATAAACTCAGCATGCAAGCATTATTTGTAGAGGCAAAAGGATGGTCAGCATTTTGGATTGAGACCCTGCATTGGGACTGAGTGTGTAGCGAGTAAATTGAAGTGAGATGGAGGGATTAGCTTAAGGAACCAGGTAAGAGGGGAGGTGATAGGGAGAAATAGCAAGCAGATAGAGCCAGGTGGAAGAGTTAAGAAGAAGTTGGCAGGTGATAGGTAGCAACAGATGAAGGAGGGATATTGAGAGGATGGATCCAAATGTAGGGAAGGTAATGATTCTTTTTAATGAAAAAGCTGAACAAAGGGAGGCAGACTCCAGGTGTACTGTTTGGGGTAGGAATGGAAAATGGTGTGTGGGTTACCTGAAACTGAAAAAAAAGTCAATACTATTGGGATGTAGGGTGCTCAAGTGGAATATGAGGTGCTGTTCATCTAGTTTGTATTTGACCTCACTGTGGCAGTGGACACAATGATGACACACAGTGGGATTGCGTGTCATTTCAACCTATAACTTGTAGCTTCTGTCTCACCCTCCCACTGACGTGGGTATGCTGGCCATCTTCCCTCTACACTCTCAGTACCGATGCAGGGCCCAAGATTTTAACCATCCCTTTGCCTCCACAGATATTGCTTGTTCTCTGAGTTTTTCTGCAGTTTATATTTTTTTCAGCTGAATCTACTTCATCTTCAAGGCATTGCACAATTTAATTTTGCCTTCTGAGCTCTGATGGCATTTAATTAATGGTTGAAAACTTAATTTGATGGGTCAGAATCATAACCAGGATCATCACTGACTTATAGGACGTGAAATTAAATTGTTGATTTGCAGCAGCAATACAGTGCAAGGACATAAAATTATTAAAACAAGATAAATAAATAATTTTTTTTTAAATGGAATTATTGGGTAGAGTTTATGGGTGTATGGATCCTTTAGAAAAAGCGGAGGGCAAGAAGCTGTTTCTGAATCCTTGAGTGTGGATCTTCAGGTTCCTTTAGTAATGGGAGAAAAAGTATAAAATGGAGATAGCTGATTGTATCCAACACTATTGCCATAGTAACCAAAGCCTTAGATAAACAAAGGAATACTTCAAGCATGAAATTTTCAGACTCTTAACCAAAGAAATGGGTCTATATAGATATCAGATGACCAAGCAGGGACAATGATTTCAACAGCAACTTATTATGCACTATATCTATTCATCTTGAAGCGGGTCGAGAATTGCTAACTGAAAGCTGCACCTTACTGACGATACTTTACCTTATCTTTCAATGTGTATACTATATTTTGTAAAATCAGGATAGAGTTTGTGGAGTGCACCTGTAAGGCGAAAGGAGAGAATGTGATGTTGCAGCGCTATTGTCATTGGATTTATACTCTGGATCGCTAGGGCAACATCCTGGGGACCTTGGCTAAAATCCCATCTCAGCAGATGGTGATAAATTCAATCCAAATGCTGAAAATACAAAGTCTGAAGATGACCATGAAAACAACATTGATTGTTGCAATGACTGAAGTGAGGAATCTGCCATCTTTTTTTAGATTTGACCTACGTGTGTCTCCAGACGCACTGTGATTCTTAACTGCTCCCCAAAATGTCCTGGCAAGCTGTTGAATTGTATTAAACTGTAAGAAAGCCACAAGGAAACCAAACTGCTACCGATCACCTGAAATCAAACAAGGTACTGGAAACAGCAATGTGAAATGGGCCCTATGGATCCTATAAGAACATTGTGCTGATTACCACACACCATTCCTCCTCAGCTGAGTTAATGTAACTCCATGGACGTCGCCAGTAATTGGGGGAAGCACTGAGAGTGACATAAGTGCAGAACGTGGATTGTGATTCTGAGAAGTGTGAATTTTTATATTTTGGTCACAAGAATGAAAAGATGCAATATAAACTTCAGGGGTAGTAAAGGGGTGCAATAAAATCTGTGCAAGAAGTGTGTGTGTTTATTCATTTGTTTGTTTATTTTCTATAGAGTGGTATGATGGCTACAAACAAATTGGGCAGCATCACCAACAAAATAACATTCCTTGCTGATGAGCTTACCACATGCCATGCACTTTTTTTTAAACAGAAGTGGATTTGAATGTCACACTCACTCAGACAACCTCCAGTGCACCGAACACAAAGTCACTGCTGCAGATATAAGATCAGTCTTCTGGAGAGTGAACCCATGGAAAACATCAGGCCTGAATGATGTTCCCATCTATGTCCTTAGATACAGTGCAGATCAGATGGCAGGAGTATTTGCTGACCTCTTTAGCTTTTCCCTGCTCTATTCCGAGGTTCTCATCGGTTTTAAGAAGACCACTATCATCCCAGAACCTAGGATAGATAAACAAGATAATGTTCCTTAATGATTACTGCCAGGTGGCTCTGGCATACACAACTGTGATGTGAACGAGCTATGTGGATAGTCTTGAAAAGCTAGCTTTGTTCTCCTGGGATAGAAGTGTCTTTCATAGTGATTGATTGGACTACTTTGTCTCAGATAGTCAGGGAGGCAAATTGAATTGTCGTGTACAAAGGGGAGCTAACTGAGCTCAAAGTTCAAATTGATATTATTACAAGTTGCATATAAGTCACCATTAACAACTTGAGGACTCATTTTCTTGTGGGCATTCACAGTAAATACAAAGAGACGTAACAGAACAGGTGAAAAACTGCATACAACAAGATAGTCAAACAACCAATGTGCAAAAGACAACAAACTGTGCAAATACAGTACAAAAACTAAAAAAAAACATAATGATATTAAAAAATAAATAAGCAGTAAATATCGAGAATGTGAGGTGAAGAGTTCTTGATAGTGAGTCCATAGGTTGTGGGAGCAGTTCTGTGTTGGGGTGAGTGAAGTATTCCCCTCTGATGAATAAACTCTTCTCGGGCTTCCACCCGGGTACAGATATCGATTATAACCGACATTTCAATGACAAACTCTGTCATCTTCAATCAGGCTAGAAATGGCCGAGTTTGTCATCAAAACATCGGTTATAATCAATACCAATAAGAGTTTATTCTTCATAATCGCCAGGAAAACATGAGATTCATAATCCCCTCTGGTTCAAGAGCCTGATGGTTGAGAGGTAATAACTTTTCATGAACTTGATGGTGTGGGTCCTGTGTCTCCTGTACCTTCTTACTGATGGCAGCAGTGAGAAAAGAGCATCAACTGGCTGGTGGGGCCCTGGATGACAGCACTCTTTGTAGATATATTCAGTGGTGTGGAGGGCTTTACCAGTGATGGACTTGGCTGTATCCGCTTTTGTAGGCTTTTCCGTCCAAGGGCATTGATGCTTCCATACGAGTCCATAATGCAACTTTTCAGTTTCAGATGACATGCTGGATCTTCGCAAACTTCAAAGAAAGTAAAGGACTTGCTGGACCCAGGACAGGTCCTCTGAAATGGTAATGCTGAGGAACTTAAAGTTGCTGACCCTCTCTACTTCTGATCCCCTGATGAGTACCAGCTCATGGCCCTCTGGTTTCCTCCTCCTGTAGACAATAATTCGCTCTTTGGTTTTGCTGACACTCAGAGAGAGGTTGTTGCTGTGGTACGATTTAGCCAGATTTTCAATCTCACTCCAGTACACTGATTGGTCATCAGCTTTGATTTGGGCAACAACAGTGATGTCATCAGGAAACTTAAATATGGCATTCGAGTTGTGCATAGTCTCACAGTCATAAGTATAAAGCGAGTAAAACAGGGGGATAAGCACACAATCTTGTGCTGTGCCTGTGCTGGTGGTGATTGTGGAGGAGATGTTGTTGACAATTGAACTGACTGGGGTCCGCAAGTGAGGAAATGGAGGATTCAGTTGCACAAGGAGGTATTGAGGTAGGGGTCACGGAGCTTATTGATTAGTTTTGAGGGGATAATAGTATTGAATGCTAAGCCGTAGTCAATGAAGTGAGTCCTGAATTATCACCAAGTATATATAAGCAAATATATCTATGGGTCTCCGAAGCATGGGAGAAAATGCTACCAGTTAGATTGCATTCATATCAGGGGTGGCCAACCTTTTACATTCCATGCGTCAATTTTTTCACGCACGAGTTCTATATTAACATATTTTTACAAGAATTGAATGGGGGTCCAAGAGTTATATGGTGCATCTGAACTCGTGAGTGAAAAAATTGACTCATGGAATGTAAAAGGTTGGCCACCCCTGATTTATATGTAAATATAGCTAGCACAGACTCAATGGGTAGAATGTTCCCCCTTATTCTGTATACATTCTGTGATTATAAATGTTATAAGCACTTCAGTTATCTCCAACAGAAAACAACTAGTCTTTTGGGTAGACCTTAAAAACATTAAATACATCTCTGCAATTCTCTTGAAGGTTACATGCTCTGAAAAATTTGTGCGAAAAAAGTGAGAACAATAAATAGTGTTAATCAAACTATAATAACCCAAGATCACTATTTCTCATTGGGCTTCAGTAATGAACCATGAAAAACTGATTGTTTTTCTTTTTAATTACAGACACTGCAGCTTCCAAAGTGTTTTTAACAGTGGGACTAATGGTATTTGGCTGTGGGTAATTCAATTGAAATTCCTGCACAAAATTTACCTCTCGTGTACTTTCAGGAGCACCATTTAAGTAATTGTAATACATCTATATATATAGATAGACCTACTGAAATTTAGTGATTTAATTGTAATACACATGCTGGGTTATAAGCATGGCACATTGAAATTTAATTCTAGAATGTTACTTGCTTGAACTGTTGGAATGATAATGGATGCAGACACACTGTGCTTTACTGTCCCAGATGATTGCCTACCACTAGTGTGAAATAGAGGTTGATTTCAATTGCAAAGTGTCCCTTCAAACAGTGCGTAGGAGTGGTTACAATCAGCAAAGTCCATTTGCTGAGCTGATATCATACCATTTCCATCAATGATAATGTTTCTCCACCAACTTGGAAGTAGGCTGACACCCCTGTTGCAGGCAGGCACCAGACTGGGCACATGAGAGAGGATAGACTGCAGAAAAATCAGTGGGAGAATGTGATTGTTGAGATTCCCCAAAGATTTCACATAAACTTGTTGGATCCAATGGTTTTCTTCAAATTTGTGGGAAAATAAGAGAAATACAAATGAGACTTGTATTTAGACAGTCAGATTAGGCAAATATACATCAACCTCCCTGACTGAGATGGAGAGCATTTGATATTCATACACAAACAACGCCTTGTCCTTCTGCTGTCATTGTGGTTAGTGTATGCACTTCAATGACTCTCCCAGTATATTCTCATAGTGGGTCTTAAACTGAGCTGATGCACTCAGGTTGGCTTTAAGCAGCCTTTCCTGTAATCCATGGTGGAATATTCCAGTTCTTTAGTAATGACGATATGTAACTGTGTATGTACTGTTAGTATACTGTACTAAAGGTAGATACTTCAGTTTATTTTGTAATACGAATGCAAATACTTTGTGCTAATTCTAATTTGCACATAGTCTGAAGTTTATTTTTTGCTAATGTTACGAGAATACACATAAAATTAAGATGTTTGCTGGCCTGGGCTAGCATCAGTGGCATCAGCAGTTGGTCTGCCACCTGCCCTCAGGGGAAGGAGAGATAAGGAACAATGGAGCAGCGTCTGGAGATGTGTAATGAAGGGATGTGGGAGGAAGAGCTGTCTGGAGCGGCTCCCCCCTTTGAGCCCTGAACTGTTTGAAGTGATGGACAGGCGATACCCCAGCAGGGGGATAAAAAGGGACAGGTTCGCTAAGACAGACACACACGCCACCCGAGGTAACGAGACCCTGGAAGCGGTACGCTTCTCACGAGTGGGTGAGAAGTATCAGACAACGACCAGGGTGGAAAGGTACGATCAGCGGGAACCCGGTGTGTGTCCGCCCTTGCCTGGGTGCCGGGTTCACTGCAGAGGATCGACCGCATCTGGAGGAGGGGTCACAGTCGGTGACCTCAGGTGACATCACCAAGGACCCGCCCAAAAGCTGTTTGTGAGCCATCCCGCTGGTCTGTGAGTGAAGCCGTTCTGAATGATGAGTTGTTCCTATTCTATCTCTCTCTTCCCCCACGTTGTCCACCGCCATGGCAACGATTACTGCGAACTGAACTACTAAACTGGACTGAACTTTGAGTCATTTTGAAATTGGTCATTTACCCCTAGACAACGATAGAGCTTGATTGATGCTGTTATCTTAATTCTGTGCACATGTGTGTTTATCATCACTGAACGGTTGCATTTATTATCCTTTCGATTACTGTGTTGCTTGTTTCTTTAATAAAACTTTCTTAGTTCTAGTACTCCAGACTCCAACTGAGTGATCCATTTCTGCTGATTTGGCAACCCAGTTACGGGGTACGTAACATAAGTGGGGTTCTCGTCCGCGATTTTGAACGCTAAATTTGGGACGGAGTAAATTGATTGGGTTAAAATTCCCGAAAGAAAGAAAAGACAAACAGCAGAAATGGAGGTTGAGGAATTTATAAAGGCGCCGACCTTGGAGGCATTAGAGGATGCCAGGAAATCGGAATTGATAGCTGTGGCCAAACGGGTGAATCTTGCTAAGGTGAAGTCGACAATGAGGAGAGAGGAGATACACAGAGCTATTGTAGAGCACTATGTATCTAAAGGTGTGTTTCCCCAAGGTGAGCTGGGGGAGGTGTCTATTGAAAAACCTGCTGGAGACGCGGTACAGGTACAGCTTGAAAAACTGAGACTCGAGCACGAGTTCCGGGTACGGCAGTTAGAACACGAAGAGAAGCAGTTAGAAAGGCAGGAGAGAGAGTTAGAAAGGCGGGAGAAAGAGAGAGAGAGTTAGAAAGGCAGGAGAAAGAGAGAGAGTTAGAAAGGCGGGAGAGAGAGAAAGAGTTAGAAAGGCGGGAGAGAGAGAAAGAGGTAGAAAGGCAAGAGAGAGAAAGACAGTTGGAGAGAGAAGAGAGAGAGAGGGACAGGCAGTTGGAGAGAGAGGAGAAACAGAGGGAAAGGGAATTTGAGCTGGAGAAGTTAAAGATAAGGGCCGAGCAGGGGCTCGTGCCGAACCAAGGTGGAGGGTTCCGGGCGACCCAGGAGGTTAGGCTGGTTCCCCCATTTGACGATACCGATGTGGATCGGTACTTTCTCCACTTCGAAAAAGTAGCTATAAGTCAGGACTGGCCGAGGGATAAGTGGGTTGTTTTACTTCAGAGTGTACTGAAAGGGAAAGCCCAAGAAGCTTACTCAGCTTTATCCGCGGAAGATGCCCAGAAGTATGAGGTGCTGAAGGAGGCCATCCTCAGGATTTATGAGTTGGTCCCGGAGGCATACCGGCAGAGGTTCCGGAATGCGAGGAAGCGGTGGGACCGCACGTATTTGGAGTTTGCTCGCGAGATGCAAACATATTGTGAGCGTTGGTGCGCCTCGAAAGGGGTAGAGGGGGATTATGACAGACTGCTGCAGCTGATTCTGATTGAGCAGTTTAAAGGTTGTGTCCCTGAGGGTATGAGACCCTACCTCGATGAGAAAGAGGCAGCCACGTTAGCCGCAACTGCTAAGTTAGCGGATGAGTATGCGTTGACGCATAAAATGAAGTTTGCCCCGAGTAAAGGCTACCAGAAGGGTAGTCAGGACGGCGGGGAGAGTCCGCCGGAAAAGTCAGAAAGTAAGCCGGGGACTAGTGAAAAGGATAAGGTAGACCGGGAGCAGCCTGGTAGGAAGTCTCCTGGGGTCGTCTGTTATAATTGTGGGAAAGTCGGACACTTTGCGTCCAGGTGCTTTGCCCCAAGGAAGGAGACGGGGAAAGGAAAAGCGGAAATTTGGAATGGCTGTATTGAGCTGTTAAGCGAACCGCTAGGGAAGGACAGGTCTGAAAAAGTCCAGGAAGGGCGCGAGAGGTTTATCTCGGCCGGACTGGTGTCAGTGAAAAAGAGGTTAAAACCAGTTCCAGTGCGGATCTGGAGAGACACGGGAGCGTGTCAGTCACTAATACTGAAGAGTGTATTAGAGTTTAGCTCAGAGACCCAGACTGGGGAGGTAGAGGTCAAAGGTGTTGGGGAAGGGACAGAGTCAGTCCCTTTGCACCAGATACATTTACAGAGCAACCTGGTCTCTGGACTAGTCACGATCGGGGTGAGGTCCGAATTACCGATGAAAGACGTGGAAGTCTTGCTCGGTAATGACATCGCCGGAGGAATCGTGTTCCCAGTCGTGAGATTGACGGGTCAGCCTGCCAGCATGGAGGCCCCGCCCGCGATGGTGAATTTGGCTGAAACATTTCTGCCAACCTTGTATGAGACAGGGTGTAGTGAGATAAGAGGTAGTGAGGGAGCTGGGACGGACGTAGCAGTAGCCAGGAAAGAATTTGTGCAGACGCAGGAGCGAGACGAGGGGCTGATGGTTTTTGCCGAGACCGCTCTCTCTGACACAGCCTTGACAAGCTATTGTGCGGATGAGGAAGTGCTAAGGAAGAAAGGGAAATCAAGTACAGCATCCGCAGATGAGGAGTGGGGGGTGGTGCAAAAGAGTTACGGGGATGAGGTTTTTAACATGGCCCACGAGGTACCCCCCGGTGGATATTTTGCGGTGCTGGAGGAAACAGTTGGTGGAATCATGAAAGAGAGTTACCGGCTGCCCAGGGGGAAAAATGTTATTGATCATGACCGACGCGAACTGAGACGGTCACCGGCTTTTGATATGCTAACAAACCTAGTCGGTGTTAGCGTGGAAATCAATGAAGCTAGGGGCCCCTTGATAAGAGAAAAAAACCATTTTGAAAAGATTAGGATGGGATCGGTCAGATGGGAGAAGGCTATTGTTTTGGCCAGGTCTACTGATAAGGTCTCTCCCTTAATCCCCGAAGGAGTAATTAAACGACTCGCACCCATGTGTTTGATTGTCCCGAGGAAATGCAAAGAACTGGGACGTTGGGTTATGTCTGTTACAATAGGGCAGCCAAGTAAACAACACCCATATTTTTCGAGTAATTCAGTGACTAAAGGGCTGATGAACACAGAGGTGTGTATTGGCAATTTAACACGGCTGTCTGAAGCCAGCTTGATAGTGAACCTTGGAAAAAATGAATTCGGCCACACGAATGTCACTTACCTGGGAATTGTGGTGACACAGGGGCAGCTGGCAGTGATGCAAGCTACAGTGCAGGCTATCGCTGACCTCCCAACCCCGACAGACAAGAGGGCCCTCAGAAGGCTCTTGGAGATGGTGGGGTACTGCAGGAAGTTTTGCAATAACTCTGCGGTCAATACCCGTCCCCCTCCTACTAAGCCCTTGCGAGAGAAAACTGAGTCGGAATGGGACGACCCTTGTTATTGTGGTCCGGGACAAAACCAAATGAGAGGTTACATTGGTCGCAATTTATCAGTGTTTTTGGCCACTATGAAGTTTGCTGAGTTGGAGCCTGGTCTAAGGGATTATTAATAACACGTGTAAAAGGAACAGAAAATGTGATGACTGTCTGTCAAGGTGTTGACAATTTCAAATTCTCTGTATTAGCTAAATAACTGTTAAAGATGTATATTGTGTATGTATCAGATAATGTAGTCATGTTTGTAATTTTTACCTCCCGGTAAAAATCCTTAAAGGGGGGAAGTGTTACGAGAATACACATAAAATTAAGATGTTTGCTGGCCTGGGCTAGCATCAGTGGCATCAGCAGTTGGTCTGCCACCTGCCCTCAGGGGAAGGAGAGATAAGGAACAATGGAGCAGCGTCTGGAGATGTGTAATGAAGGGATGTGGGAGGAAGAGCTGTCTGGAGCGGCTCCCCCCTTTGAGCCCTGAACTGTTTGAAGTGATGGACAGGCGATACCCCAGCAGGGGGATAAAAAGGGACAGGTTCGCTAAGACAGACACACACGCCACCCGAGGTAACGAGACCCTGGAAGCGGTGCGCTTCTCACGAGTGGGTGAGAAGTATCGGACAACGACAAGGGTGGAAAGGTACGATCAGCGGGAACCCGGTGTGTGTCCGCCCTTGCCTGGGTGCCGGGTTCACTGCAGAGGATCGACCGCATCTGGAGGAGGGGTCACAGTCGGTGACCTCAGGTGACA
The DNA here is from genome assembly GCF_963921235.1 of Mobula hypostoma. Taxonomy (NCBI): domain Eukaryota; kingdom Metazoa; phylum Chordata; class Chondrichthyes; order Myliobatiformes; family Myliobatidae; genus Mobula; species Mobula hypostoma. The sequence continues at coordinate 100,715,193 of NC_086098.1, read as the reverse complement.
TCACCAAGGACCCGCCCAAAAGCTGTTTGTGAGCCATCTTGCTGGTTTGTGAGTGAAGCCGTTCTGAATGATGAGTTGTTCCTATTCTATCTCTCTCTTCCCCCACGTTGTCCACCGCCATGGCAACGATTACTGCGAACTGAACTACTAAACTGGACTGAACTTTGAGTCATTTTGAAATTGGTCATTTACCCCTAGACAACGATAGAGCTTGATTGATGCTGTTATCTTAATTCTGTGCACATGTGTGTTTATCATCACTGAACGGTTGCATTTATTATCCTTTCGATTACTGTGTTGCTTGTTTCTTTAATAAAACTTTCTTAGTTCTAGTACTCCAGACTCCAACTGAGTGATCCATTTCTGCTGGTTTGGCAACCCAGTTACGGGGTACGTAACACTAATTAAAGATAGTAAATCCTAGGGCATAAAAGAAGGAGCTGATTGCCCTCAGTACGAGGGAGATTGTGGCCACCAGGATTCCACACTTGACAAAGTGTGGAACTATTAGTGTGTTTTCTGGAAGACATATTTTTGTAAATGTTGGCAGTTTTCTTTTCACTATTTTTGCTAATTTTTTCAAGTTTGATTTGTGACACACCTAATTAGCATCCTTGCACTAAAGTGCGAAGCGACTCCAGCCATGTTTTCTTTGGTCAAAACCCTTGTATCTAACACTGACCCTGAACACCAGTGCACCAAAGATATGTGTACTGAGCCCAGTCCCTTACACTCTTTTCACCCATGTCAGCACTCTGCCTATGCCTCCAAGTCCATCATCAAATTTGCAGATGACACTGCAGTAATTGGATTCATTACAAATAACAACAGAACTGCATACAAAGAGGAGATGCAGAAACTGTCTGAATAGTGCAATAACCATAACCTTTCACTCAACTTCATAAAAAGCAAAGAAATGATTACTGATTGCAGGAAATTGAGAAGGTATGAACAAGCTTCACTACTGATAAATGGGACTTCAGCTTTAAGTTCTTGGAAATGAACATCATTGAAGAGCTTTCTTGGACCATCAACGTCTCCTTGATAGTAGGGAAGGTTGAGCAGCACCTATGCCATCTTAGGAGTGTAAAGAGCGGAAATTTGCTCCACAAGCCGCTAGTAAACCTTTATCCATGTGTAATTGAGAGCATACTGACCTACTGCATGACAGTATGGTACACTAGCTGCAACAGATCAACCAAAAAGCACTTCAAAAAGTGATCAGAACTGCACAGAACATCACTGGGACACAACTACCAGATACGGAAATGATCTATAACTCACGACATCTACACTGGACTTCTGAAGTTGCGATGGACTCATCCCATAGCGGTAATTACCTTTTCAATCTCCTACCATCCGGCAGGAGACACAGAAAAATCTCTGCACGGACATCCAGACTGAAAAACAGCTTTTACACCGGGGCTGTTGTGCAACTGAACAATGCTCCATTTTAGAGATGTTTATTTTTAGTTCAGTTGCCACTTAGATGTTACTCCAAATAACTCAGATTTAATTTTAAATTTAATCATTCTGTTTTTAGTAATTGAATTGCCAGTATGCTATTTTGCATTGACTGGAGTAGCGCTGGAAGTTCGTTGTCCTCAATAATGACAATAAAGCTCTAACTAACTAACTAACTAAGTAGTTGAATGCTGAGTTAAAACTGACTCTGGTAGTACAGTATTAAGAGAGAGAGTGGAGGGTCACATCTGGTGGCACAGTGGCACGGTAGCATCATGATTAGCGCATCGCTTTAGTGCGCCAGCAATCACCGATTGGGGTTCCATTCCCACCACTGTCTGGAAGGAGTTTGTATCTTCTCTTCCATGATCACATGAGTTTCCTCCAGACGCTCCATTTTCCTCTGACATTCCAAATACGTACGGTTAGTGTGATGAGTTATGGGCATGTGAGGTTGGCGCTGGAAACGTGGCAACATTTATGGGCTGCCCTGCATAAACCTCACTGATTTGGTTTGACACAAAATGACACATTCCACTGTACGTTTTGATGTTTCTCATAGGACAGATAGGCCAACAAGCCTGCCCCACCATTTAATATGATCATGGTTTATCAATGCTGGCCTCAACCTGTCTCCTGTGTCATTTTTCCATGCCCCTCTATTCCTCAATCTATCAAATATTCATCTACCTCCACTTTCTTTTTCCAATATTTTTATTAATTAATTTACATATAAGAATACAGAGTACAGAAAAAAATATATATATCAATACATCACACTAAATAGCATATAAAGACTCTATTTACCTCCACTTTTGAATAATTTTAATGACCCAGCTTCCACTACCCACTGAGGCAGGGAATTTGCAGAGATTCATCACCCTCTGAGAGAAGAAGTTTCTGCACATAGTGTTCTCCTGTCTTACAGCAGTTCATATAATGGAAGTTCATCCTTACAAAATTCATAAATTCTCAACCAAATAAGTTTGAGATATGAAATAGATATTTGCTCTTAAGTAAGAGCAAATAGCTATGAAAAACACTCAATTTGAAAGAAATGACACATTGTCAATCTTTGCCAGGAGCTTGGTTTACAGGAAATAGAATAACAGATTATTTTCTAAGAACGCCTCCATAGTATGGGGGTATACTTCACTTCAGTTTTAAATGATTGGTCCCTTGCCTTGTAGTTATATTTCCTGTTTGAGATTTTCCCTGTAGTGAAAACATTCCAACATTCACCCTATCAAGCCCCCTTAGAATTTTATATGTTTGAATAAAGTTACCTTAAAATTCTTTTACTGTAAATTCTTCTAAACTGTTACCTCAAGTTGGTTTTCATCTCCTCAGCAACCTTAATGTTACTGGTAAAGAACTACAGTTAAAAGAAACAAAAACTGTAACTAAAACAGTAACAGTACTATGCGTAAGTCGTCGGCAGATATATATAGCTAGGGTGTCTAAGACTTATACACATACTCCATTTATTAAGGTAGAGTGGAGAATA